>NC_138204.1:4516949-4654449 GCF_964194415.1 Vipera berus
TAGAATAGAATAGAATAGAATAGAATAGAATAGAATAGAATAGAATAGAATAGAATAGAATAGAATAGAATAGAATAGAATAGAATAGAATAGAATAGAATAGAATAGAATAGAATAGAATAGGAATAGAATGGAATGGAATGGAATGGAATGGAATGGAATGGAATGGAATAAGAAATAATAAAATTAGAATAGAATAGAATAGAACAGAATAGAATATAGAATAGAATAAGAAATAATAGAATAGAATAAGAAATAATAGAATAGAACAGAACAGAACAGAATAGAATAAGAAATAATGGAATAGAATTAGAATGGAATAGAGTAGAGTAGAGCAGAGTAGAGCAGAGCAGAGCAGAGCAGAGCAGAGTAGAGTAGAGTGAAGGAGGAGGAGGAGGAGAGAAGATGGAGACATGGAGAAGAAGAACAAGAGGAAAGAAAAGGAGAAGGAGAAGAAGAAGAAGAAGAAGAAGAAGAAGAAGAAGGAAGAAACATGGAGAAATGACAAAATGAAGGAGGCAAAGGAGGAGAAATGGAAGAAGAAAGACAGGGAGAAGGAGAAGGAGAAGAAGAAAGAAAGAAAAAGGGGAAGAAGAGAAAGGAGGAGGAGGAAGAAAAATGGGGACAAGAAGAAGGAGACAAGATGGAGACAGGAGGAGGAGGAGGAGGAGAAGGGGGAAGGAAGATGGATTATGCACAGAAGAAGCAGAAGGGGAAAGAGAAGGAGAAGAAAGAAGAGGAAGAGGGAGACAATGAGAAGGAGAAGAAGAAGAAGAAGGAAAAGGAGAAAGGAAGATGGTGACAAGGAGAAGGAGAAAGAATTGAAGGGGAAGAAGGAAGGAGAAGGAGAACAAGGGAAGAGGGAGACAGAAAGAGAAAGAAGAAACTTTGTATGGGTTACTTCTAATTTTAAGCATAGCGTTTGATGACGTTTATTGAGCTGCCAATGCAAATAAGGGACCAGCCACCTCCCATATCATGAATGATTGACAGCCAGAGACAAAAGCTCAACTACAGCCATTTGATGAGTTCAGAATGGACGTGGTTAGCTCCCAGAATTCCTGAGCCAGCGTGGGGGAACTATGGCTCCTTCATGACTCGTGGACTTCAACTCCCAGAATTCCTGAGCCAGCGTGGGGGAACTATGGCTCCTTCATGACTCGTGGACTTCAACTCCCAGAATTCCTGAGCCAGCGTGGGGGAACTATGGCCCCTTCATGACCAGTGGACTTCAACTCCCAGAATTCCTCAGCCAGCGTGGGGGAACTATGGCCCCTTCATGACCAGTGGACTTCAACTCCCAGAATTCCTGAGCCAGCATGGGGGAACTATGACCCCTTCATGACTTGCGGACTTCAACTCCCAGAATTCCTGAGCCAGCGTGGGGGAACTATGGCCCCTGCATGACTTGCGGACTTCAACTCCCAGAATTCCTGAGCCAGCGTGGGGGAATTATGGCTCCCTCATGACTCGTGGACTTCAATTCCCAGAATTCCTGAGCCAGCGTGGGGGAACTATGGCCCTTTCATGACTTGGAGACTTCAATTCCCAGAATTCCTGAGCCAGCGTGGGGGAACTATGGCCTCTTCATAACTGGTGGACATTCTGGGAGTTGAAGTCCACAAGTCATAAAAGAGTCAAGGTTCCACGCCCTGATCTAGGTGCTCGAGGTCAAACACCAGCCTCATAATCATAACCCAGAACCCATTGTCTGCCGGGCCCTTCATCCACACCATTTACTAAGCGCCCCCTTTTTTCGTGTCAACCATAAACGAACCCACAAAGGCATCTCCCATCTCAAGAACTTCCACGGAGAGTGTCTACAATCGGTACAACTGCAAGAGAGGCCAGGCATATTTCTTTCCCCCCCCCCCGCCCCCCGCTTGCATGTTCCGGAGAGAAGAGGGGGTGGAACCGACAGAGATCAATTTGTCCTAAGTGTGTAGCGTTGGAGAAGTGGGCTTGGCGGAAAGGGCACCGAGCGAAAGCTTTTAAGTGACTAACATTCATGAAAAAGAGATGAAACGCCGTGGGCGGATGGTTGAGAAATAGAACAGAGAGTATCAGGTGGGAATGAAAAGGTGAAACGCGAGGGATTAGGTAGGAGAAGGGGAGAATGTTGTGCAATGGGGGAAAGTGTGATCGGAGTGTGCTAGGGAAGAGGGCGTGTAAAACCAGCACTCCCCATTAAAAGAAAGAAATAAGTGTTGATACCACTTTACAAGGCCTTGGTAAGGCCACGGTTGAAATACGGCATCCAGTTTTGGTCACCAGGATGTAAAAAAAATGTTGAGACTTTGGAAAGAGTGCAGAGATGAGCAACAAAGATGATCAGGGGACTGGAGGCTAAACATACAAAGAACGGTTGCAGGAATTGGGCATGTCCGGTTTAATGAAGAGAAGGACCAGTGGGGGACATGATAGCAGCCTTCCAGTATCTCAGGGGCTGCCCCAAAGAAGAGGGAGTCAAGCTGTTCTCCAAAGCGCCCAAAGGCAGGACAAGAAGCAACGGATGGAAACGAATCAAGGAGAAAAGCAACCTAGAACTAAGGAGAAACTTCCTGACAGGGAGAACAACTAAACAATTGCCTCCAGATGTTGTGGGTGCTCCATCACTGGAGGTTTTTAAGAAAAGATTGGAGAACCATTTGTCTCAAATGGTGTAGGATTTGCTCAAAGATGCTTCTCCAGGAGGCAACTGGACTTTCTTGTTTTTCCTTTGAAGACGTTTCGCTTCTCATCCCAGAAGCTTCTTCAGGTTCTGACTGAATGGTGGGGAAGGGAAGGATTTATACTCCTTGCAGAAAGCTGGTCATTTGCCTTCTTTTTAGAGAGTTGTTGAGGCCACTTGGAGGTTTACCTGTGTCCTCAGGGTCACCTGAGTGGTGCAAATGGGTGGGGAGCCTTCTTGGCTGCAGCCTGTTTTTCTGCCCTGGGTCCCTTCCCGGTTGAAGACGGGTGCAGGATGATGGGGACGAGTCCGTGTTGTCGGCATCTCAAACTGAAGCGCAAATGGTTCCTGTAGTCTGCAAAGCTTTCTGGAAATCCGTTCATGCTCCCGCACCATTTGAAGGGGGTTCATCCCAAAGTGTATGATTAAATGTCTATGGAGATTCTCAGCCATCCAGATCGTGGTTGACGGCAAGGGATATAAATCCTTCCATTCCCCACCCTCCAGTCAGAACCTGAAGAAGCTTCCGGGATGAGAAGCGAAACCTCTTCAAAGATAAACAAAGTCCAGTTGCCTCTTGAAAAAAGCACCTTTGGGACAACCCTTGTTCTGTACCAGCCTGCTACCGGCCTTGTGTTATGACTCAGGGCCAGCCGGTGGGTCCGGCAGCCGGTTCAGATGTATCGGATGACTCAGATGAGGGGGAGGAGGAGGGTGTGGAAGACGAACCGGCTGATGATGGCTTGGAGGCTTCGCAGAGCCCTCAGCCGGGGCCCTCTTCTCAGCTGCGTGAGCCCGATAGTGCGGAGGATGATGACCCACAGCTGGCCCTGTTCAAGGACGCCCGACGCAGGAGGCAGTCGAGCAGGAACAAACAAAGAAAGGCTGTGGGACTCCTCGGGAGGAGGCACAGGGAGACCACGCCCTGAACTCTAAATAAAAGGAGTGTTTGGGGAGGGGCTGGTTGCTGAAAGCAACCCTTCCGCTTGAGGATTCAAGTTCCTGTGTTCCTTGTTCTGTTGTTTTGCTTGTGAATTAAACTTGGCAGACGCTTTGCAACCTCAGACGCTCTCCAGTCTCTACTGCTTGAACAGGGGTTTGCCTTATTACAAGGCCGGTAGTTGGCTGGTTCAGAACACCTTGCAGAAAAGGCAACCCCTTTATAAACGGCAAGAGGCTGGAATACGTCTGCCAAATTTATTACAAAAACAAACAAAACACATACCAAGATACAGGAGCTTTGAAACACTATCGGAGCGGTTGCTTTCAGCAAACCAGCCCTCCCCAAACATTCCCTTTATAAAGAGTTCAGGGCGTGGCCTCTCTTTGCCTCCTTCCGAGAAGCCCCACAGCCTTCCTCTGCTTGCTCCTACTTGACTGCTTCCTGCGTCGGGCGTCCTTGAACAGGGCCAGCTGTGGGTCATCTTCATCCACACTGTCAGGCTCACACAGCTGGGTCTCCATGGTGACCAAGTGGGAGGGGCCTGCCTGAGGGCTATCATCAGCAAGATCTTCAACACCCCCCTCCTCCTCTGAGTCGTCGTCCGACCCAACTGCCGAACCCACAGGCTGACCCTGAATCACAACCACCCTGACCTGTACGACTGAGAATCTCCATCGACATATAGGGCTTCCTGATTGAGCCGGAGGCTCGACTAGAAGACCTCCAAGGTCCCTTCCAACTTTGGGACTCTGCGATCCTGCTCTGGTCTAACAATGTTTGTGCACTTGCCACAAAAGCTAAATCTTAAACCTGCGTTAATAAAATTGCTGCATTTCGCACACTATGCTGGAGCAAATAAATTACAGGTAGTTCTGGACTTCACGCTCGCAACTCAGCCGCCAATTTCCGTTGCTAAGCAAGACAGTTAAGCGAGTTGGGCCCTATTTTACAACCTTTCTTGCCACCATTGTTAAGTGAATCACTGCAGGAGTTGTTAGGCACAGAGTTGTTGAAGTTAGCTGAAGTGGTTGAAGTTAGTTGAAGTTGGTTGAAGTTGGTTAGTTGTTGAAGTTAGCAGTTAGTCACACAAGTTGTTGGCCTGTCAGAAGGTCACAAAAAAGGAAGCGTGTCTCCCCTGCACACTGCAACTGTCATAAATACGAGTCAGTTGCCAAGCGTCTGAGTTTTGATCATGTGACCCCCCCCAGGGATGCTGCAATGGCTCTAAAAGCGGAAAAAAGGTCAGAAGTCGCTTTTTTTTTAATGCTGTTTGAACTTTGGACACTAAACGAATGGTTGTGCGTCAATACCACAATTAACAATATTTGGATGCGCATCCCCAAAGTTAAACATTAAAACCGTGTTAACAAAATTGCTGTATTTCGCATGCTGCCCTGAAGCCAATCAATTGTTTTGTCTTCGGATTCATGATTTATTGGTATATTTCCGTAGCCCGTGGCTCTGACGCATGAAACATGTCACAACAGACCACGGATCTCCGTAGCACAGTTCTCCTAAACTAAGCAGGCTAATCAAACAACGGCACAGCAAAGTGGATCCTTAATCTTCACTGAGATCCGATTACCAGCGTTAAAGGTTTGGCCTGTTCTTCTCAAGAAGGTCGGACCAAGAGGCTAATCAGGCCCGTGAATTAATTGGCTTCAATTAGTTTCAATCAGCCTTCCACACCCAGCCTGCACTGCCTTGGGTTGCATTTCTTCTCTTAGAGCAAGCTCCGAGGTCACACTGTCAATCTTTTGGAAGCTTTCTCCCCCCGGGTTTGATTGACAGGTGGATTAGATTTCTATCAGGCTGTAAAACAGAGGGATCTAGGAGGTGAGCCCGAACATCCATAGCAACATAAATACAAACAGATCACCAGGAAGTAGAATCGCACGAGGTGGGTTTCGTCACTGCTGGGGTTTGTCGGACCATTTCATAACCAAATGTTATTCTATAAAGGTAGTCCTCAATTTATGACAGCCCATTTATTTATTTCATTTAACCCAAGCCCCGTATAGTGGTCGTTCGAAGATAAGACAGAAGTGAAAAAAGGTGACTTATGACTGTTTTTCACGCTTAGGAGCATGGCAGCACGATCAAAATTCAGATGCTTGTCAAGTGATTCAGATTTATGACTGTTTCAGTGTCCCCTTTTGGCGACCTTCTGACAAGCAAGTTCCCATCTTCAAAAAAAAGGCGGGGGGGGGGGGAAATAGATCCAGGAAACTACAGACCTTTCAGCCTGACCTCAATACCTGGGAAGATTCTGGAAAAGATAATCAAACAACAAATCAGCGAACACCTTGATGCGAACAAAGTCATCACTAAAAGTCAACATGGGTTTGTCAAAAACAGATCATGCCAGACAAATCTTATTGCATTCTTTGACCAGGTGACAAAATTAGTGGACCAGAGGAATGCTGTGGAAATAATTTACTTGGACTTCAGTAAGGCATTTGATAAAGTAGATCACAACCTACTACTTGATAAGACAAGAAAATGTGGGCTGGACAGCATCACCACCAGATGGATTCGTAGCTGGCTGACCGGCTGTACTCGGCGTGGGGTCCTCAATGGAACCACATCTACATGGAGGGAAGTGTGTAGTGGGGTGCCCCAGGGCTCCGTTCTGGGTCCAGTGCTCTTCAACATCTTCATCAATGATTAGGATGAGGGGATAGATGGGGAACTCATCAAATTTGCAGACGACACCAAGCTGGCAGGAATAGCCAATACTCCAGAAGACAGGCTTAAGATACAGGAGGATCTGGACAGACTTGAACACTGGGCGCTATCTAACAAGATGAAATTCAGTGGTGAAAAAAGTAAGGTTCTACATTTAGGCAAGAAAAAACAAATGCACAGGTATAGTATAGGGGGTACCTTGCTCAATAGTAGCAACTGTGAGAGGGATCTCAGAGTCCTAGTAGACAATCACTTCAATATGAGCCAGCCGTGAGCTGCAGCTGCCAAAAAAGCCAACACAGTGCTAGGCTGCATTAACAGAGGGATAGAATCAAGATCACATGATGGGTTAATACCACTTTACAATGCCTTGGTAAGGCCACACTTGGAATCCTGCATCCAGTTTTGGTCACCACTATGTAAAAAAGAGGTTGAGACTCTGGAAAGGGGGCAGAGAAGAGCAACAAAGATGATCAGGTGGATGGACGCTAAAACATATGAAGAGTTGGGGATGTCTAGTTTAATGAAGAGAAGGATGAGGGGAGACATGATAGCAGTCTTTCAATCTCTCAGGGGCTGCCCCAAAGGAGAGGGAGTCAAGCTATTCTCCAAAGTGCCCGAAGGCAGGACAAGAAGCCACGGATGGAAACTAAACAAGGAGAGAAGCAACCTAGAACTAAAGATAAACTTCCTGACAGTTAGAACAATTAACCAGTGGAACAACCTGCCTCCAGAAGCGGTGAATGCTTCAACACTGGAAGTCTTTAAGAAGAGACTGGACAGCCATTTGTCTGAAATGGTATAGGGTTTCCTGCCTGAGCAGGGGGTTGGACTAGATGACCTCCAAGGTCCTTTCAAACATCATCATCATCATCATCATCATCATCATCATCATCATCATCATCATCATTATTGTTATTGTTATTGTTATTGTCGTTGTCGTTGTCGTTGTTGTTGTTGTTAATTGGGAAGTCGGATTCACTTAACAACCGTTACTAACTTAACAACTGCAGTGATTCACTTCACAACTGTGGCAAGAAAAGTGGGTCAAATCTCACTTGAAAACTGTCTCATTTAGCAGCAGAAATGGTTGTAAGTCGAGGACCTACCTGTACTCTTAAACCCAATCGTTGCTTTTTTTTCTCACCAGAAACAAGCCATTTTTACTGATTCAGGAAAAGAACTCTGCTGCCATCTAGTGGAAAAAACTATACGTGCACATAATAGAATAGAATAGAATAGAATAGAATAGAATAGAATAGAATAGAATAGAATAGAATAGAATAGAATAGAATAGAATAGAATAGAATAGAATAGAATAGAATAGAATAGAATAGAATAGAATAGAATAGAATAGAATCTGGAAGGGACCTTGGAGGTCTCCTAGTCCAGCCCCCTGCTTAAGCAGGAGAACCTACACCATCTCAGACAAGTGATTGTCTACTCTCTTCTTAAAAACCTCCAGTGATGGAGCACCCACGATTTCTGGAGGCAAGTAGTTCCACTGGTTAATTGTCCTCACTGTCAGGAAGTTTCTCCTTAATTCCAGGTTGCTTCTCTCTTTGATCAGTTTCCAACCATTGTTTCTCATCCTGCCCTCTGGTGCTTTGGAGAATAATTTGACTCCCTTGTTTGTGGCAGCCCCTCAGATATTGGAACACTGCTATCAAGTCTCCCCTATTTCTTCTTTTCTTTAGACTGGCCAAACGCAAATCCCACAGCCATTCTTCGTATGTTTTAGTCTCCAGGCCTTGGATCACCTTAGTTGCTCGCTTTGTGATTACAGGAAGTCCTGGACAGAATTTCCATTGCTCAGCAAAGCTGTCGTTAAATTAGTTGTGCCTGATTTTAGGACCATTTTTGCCAGACGTTAAGCAAATCGCTGCCGTTGTTAAGTGAATGACATAGTCAGTAAGCAAATCGGGATTTCCCGATTGACTTGGCTTGTCGGGAGTCTTTTGGGCAGGTTGCAAATGGTGATTGTTTGACCCCGGGGGATTCTTGAGGGATGCCAAGCACCTGGATTTTAATTATGCGTGCCTGAGGATTCTGTGACAGTTGTAAGTGCGAGGACTAATCATAAATCACTTTGTTCAGTGGTGCTGTAACTTCGGTCACTAAACGAACAGTTATAAGTCAAGGACTGCCTGCACATTTATTTAAAGACTCGAATCCAACAAGATTGTTCTTACAAATGTTTTCACATACAAACATTTGACTGTGGTTGAATAGAATTCAAATGATGAAATATCTCTCGGGTCTAGCATAGGGATCAAGAATATATGACCTCTTTTGCTTTTAGTAAACCACACTTGATTAAACTGGTTTATTTCATAAACTGCTGTTTGTCCAGAAGCATTCAAATTCCACAGCTCTGACAACTTTCCCTTGGAACAGAGTGCTGAAGCCTCTGAAAGAGGTTGGGTGCATATGGAGAAAAAGAAAGAAAGAAAGAAAGAAAGAAAGAAAGAAAGAAAGAAAGAAAGAAAGAAAGAAAGAAAGAAAGAAAGAAAGAAAGAAAGAAAGAAAGAAAGAAAGAAAGAAAGAAAGAGAGAGAGGGAGGGAGGGAGGGAGGGAGGGAGGGAGGGAGGGAGGAAGGAAGGAAGGAAGGAAGGAAGGAAGGAAGGAAGGAAGGAAGGAAGGAAGGAAAAGATAAAGAAGGAAGGAAGGAAGGAGGGAGGGAGAGAAGGAAAGAAGGAAGGAAAAGATAAAGAAGGAAGAAAGAAAGAAAGGAGGGAGAGAAGGAAAGAAGGAAGGAAAAGATAAAGAAGGAAGAAAGAAAGAAAGAAAGAAAGAAAGAAAGAAAGAAAGAAAGAAAGAAAGAAAGAAAGAAAGAAAGAAAGAAAGAAAGAAAGAAAGAAAGAAAGAAAGATGGGAGGGGGAGAAGGAAGGAAGGAAGGAAAAGATAAAGAAGGAAGAAAGAAAGAAAGAAAGAAAGAA
Organism: Vipera berus; assembly: GCF_964194415.1. Classification (NCBI taxonomy): domain Eukaryota; kingdom Metazoa; phylum Chordata; class Lepidosauria; order Squamata; family Viperidae; genus Vipera; species Vipera berus. Next base: position 4,526,192 of record NC_138204.1, read on the forward strand.
AGAAAGAAAGAAAGAAAGAAAGAAAGAGAAAGAAAGAAAGAAAGAAAGAAAGAAAGAAAGAAAGAAAGAAAGAAAGAAAGAAAGAAAGAAAGAAAGAAAGAAAGAAAGAAAGAAAGAAAGAAAAGAAAAGAGACATTTGGTGTCTTGCTGCCCTATGGGATCAAAGCAACTGAGTGCCAACTGAACAGCATCTTAGTTTTAATGTACCTATTATTATCTGTCTCCAAAAAGGACTAGGAACTTGACAGATCAACATCCCAGACTCCTCCTCCTCCTCCTCCTCCTCCTCCTCCTCCTCCTCCTCGTTCTCTGGCTGGGGACTTCTGGGAGTTGAAGTCCACACACCTTAAAGTTGCCAAGACCGAGTAGCCCTCCCTGGACCAGGGTTCCCCCAGGGCTGCCCTGCTTAGTTCTCCAAGACCACCGGGGGAGGGGGGGAGGGGGGCTGCTTCCCATTCCCCCTTCCCCAAATCCCTTCAAGGGGCTCTTCAATCTCCCTCCGCTCCCCCCCCCCGCCCCTTCACCCCCAAATGCTCCCCCTTAAGCAGCGCTGATCTCCCCCTTGCGCCCCCTCCGTTTCCCACCGCCGAGACGGCGCCCGCGGGCTCCAGAACCCTGCTGCCTCCCCCTCCACCCCACCCCCGCGGCACAATAGGTTGCCAGGGCGACCGGTCCGGTCCGGCCCGCTCCGACCCTGGCCCTGGCCCGGCTGGCAGAGGGGGGCCGGAGGGCGAGCGGCCGCCCCGGGACCAACCATGCTAAGCCACAGGTGAGCCCCGCGCGGGGTCCGGCCGGCGCTGCCAGCCGCTCCCCGGGAAGAGGCGAGGCTGGGGGACACGGATGGAGCCTCCGCTGCCCCCTCCGGGAGTCACCTCGGATGTGGGGAGGGGGAGATGTAGAAGACCGAGGACCGCGTTCCCACGATAAGCGGGTTGCGGAGCCCGGGTTGGGCTGGGGTCTGGTGGGGAATGCGGGATCGTTAGGATCTGTGGACTCCCCCCCCCCGCCCCGGCTTTCCGGCTCCATCTGTCCCGCGAAGGCAGGTAGGAGCCGTGTTCACACGTGACAGGGAGGCAGGGTTTGTTCCAGCACCGCATCACTTGATCTACCGTCCCGCTGCTTTGAGCCAGGGGCTCCATGGTGCCTCCTTCCCTCGCTCCAGGCGCTGAACCCCAGTTCTCCGGCTTGGTTGTAACCTGGGTTTAGCATTTCGTGGGAACGCCCGTTGGGTGGGGTTGCTCTCCCCCCAATTGTTAGGTAGCATCTGCCTGTCTGCCTGGGCACAGCACACTAACCCTCTACACAACCTCTAAACCAGGTATGCCTCAATTTGGGCAATTTGAAGAGTGTGGACTTCAATTCCCAGAATTCCCCAGCCAGCCTGGCTGGGGAATTCTGGGAGTTGAAGTCCACATGGCTTCAAGTTGCCAAGGTTGAAAAATACTGGTCTAAGCATTAGAGCAGGACTCTTCAAACTCGGCCCTTTTATGACTAGGGGACTTCAACTCCCAGAATTCCTCAGCCAGGCACGCTGGGAGTTGAAGTCCACACGTCATAAAAGGGCCAGGTCTGAAGACCCGTGCTCTAGAGATAGGCATATCATCATCATCAAAAAAAAAAATAGACTTTCTTGCAAATTTCAGCACCATACTGGCTGAGGAATTCTGGGAGTTGAAGTCCACATGGCTTCAAGTTGCCAAGGTTGGAAAACCCTACTCTAAACCGTAAAAACAAGCATAATCTCTTTACGTGCTAAGGTGCATTACACTCACCAGGCACCAAAAACATGTTGCTTATTAGCTCCCATTTATAACTTCGCCAGCTATGTGCCTTAGGAATAACAGAATAACCGAGTTGAAAGGGACCTTGGAGATCTTCTAGTCCAACCTCCTACTTAGGAAGGAAACCCTTAAACCTTTCCAGACAAATGGTTGTCCAATCTCTTCTTAAAAAGTTCCAGCGTTGGAGCATTCACAACTTCTGGAGGCAGGTAGTTCCACTGGTTAATTGTCCCCACTGTCAGGAAATTTCTCCTTAGTTCCAGGTTGCTTCTCTCCTTGATGAGTTTCCATCCGTTGCTTCAGGCGCTTTGGAGGATAGCTTGACTCCCTCTTCTTTGGGGCAACCCTTGAGATATTGAAACACTGCTTTCATATCATGGTTTGTTGAGCAGGCTGTGTTTCGCTGCCCTTCAACCTCAAGCTCGGTGTTCCAGCCAAATTGGAAGTTTTTGTGCTGTGTAAACCTAAAACTGTAGCTTTTGTGGTTGTTTCTTAACCCAGGTGTGTTGCTTTCTCATCCCTGCAGTAACCTTGTTTTGAAGTCTTTATCCTGGTTTGTAGAATGACTTCAAGAGTTTTCACACCCTGTGTTGGGTTTCCGTGCCATGCCTTTGCCCATCCCGCTGTGTCACACGTCACTTCACTATCATGACTTGCCAGCGATGATTTATGGTGCAGAGTAACTTGTGAACCAGCCAGTTGTGGCTTATTCAGCATACAATGGCTTGTTTTGTGTGACGTCAATCGTGTGTGAAGTGTTTTCTGCAAGGAATTAGGTGTGGCACAGTCTGTATCTGGTTAGATTACCTAGGGTGAATTTCACAGCCATAAATGTTCTCAAGATACACTCCAATCAGAATGCAAGTTTGGTGCCTCAGCAGATGGACATTTTTAAGGGTTAGAAGGATTGTGTGAAATGGTGTTTGTAGCTGCCACTTACATATGTGGAGAGTCATCAGATTCATCTCACTGTAGGGCAGACTTCCAGATTTGAATAGATTCCCTTTTTCTCTTTCTTTCTCTCTGTCATTTGTCTGTCTGTCTGTCTGTCTGTCTGTCTGTCTGTCTGTCTGTCTGATCATCTATCATCTACCCATTGTCATCTATCTATCTATCTATCTATCTATCTATCTATCTATCTATCTATCATCTATCATCTACCTATTATCTTCTATATATCTATCTAACATCTAACATCTATCAACCTATCAATCTATTTATCTATCTATACCAGGGGTCTTCAAACTTGGCCCTTTTATGACTTGTGGGCTTCAACTTCCAGAATTCTGGGAGCTGAAGTCCACAAGTCATAAAAGGGCCATGTTTGAAGACCCCTGATCTCTATCTATCTATCTATCTATCTATCTATCTATCTATCTATCTATCTATCTATCTATCTATCTATCTATCTATCTACTCTCTATCATCTCTCTCTACCCCTTCTCTCTATCATCTAATATCTCTGTCATCTCTGTCTGTCATCTCTGTCTGTCTATCTATCTATCTATCTATCTATCTATCTATCTATCTATCTATCTATCTATCTATCTATCTATCCTCCCCCGCCCCCTCTCGCTCTCAATTTCTATACCCCAATCACAGTTGGGTGTCTCTGGGCTGATTAAAAATAAAGCAGCAAAGTCATATTGCTAAGCACATTGATTTGTGCTTCTTAGATTGTAAGCCGCCCTGAGTCTTCAGAGAAGGGCGGGATATAAATGGGATTAAAATAAATAAATATAAATGAATAAATATAAAAAGGCGTAGTTAAAACAAAGTTTTAAAACCAGATGAACAGAAAGTTAAAGAAAACAGCTGCAGAGCCAAAAGGCGGAGGAAGCAACTTTAAGGATTGCTGAAATGAGATTGCTGAAATTGGTTTCCAACCTTTGATAAGCATTATAAAAGATGCGATCCAGAACTCCATGAAACCCAGAGAAATTTAATAATAAACAGTTTAATAAAAAGCATACTGGATGCTGTAATATTAGAGTCCAATGCACACGGTATTAAATTCTACATTTCTTTGTGTGTTTTTATTTGGGCTACTGTTATTGTTTAGCTCGATTTTTAATAGTTTCATATTTCGGCTTGCCCTAAGTGAGCAGAATTTTAGAATTAAACCTGATAGGAAATTTGTTTGCATAAAGCTGTTTAAATCATAAAACTTGTCTGATCTTGTTTGATCTTGCATGCGCATAACATATTTAACCTGGGGCACCTTTTCTGGAATCACACAATACCCTGCGGTCAAGCCTGTGTTGTGTGAAAGACAGTTCCTTAGATATGAAAGAAAATTCCCTAGAGATCCAATTGTAACATCTATCCCATTGCAATTCTAGGGCTCCATATGATGATGATTTTATTGTGGCTTGATCTTAATTTAATATATATTATCTCTTATATCGTATTCGCCACCTATCTTATATACAGGTAGTATATATGGTGTCCGCAAGTGAGCCCAAAATTTCTGTTGTTAAGTGAGACATTTGTTAAATGAGTTTTGCTCCACTTTACGACCTTCCTTGCCACAGTTGCTAAGTGAATCACTGCAGTTGTTTAAGTTAGTCACACGATTGTTAAGTGAATATGGCTTCCCCATTGCCTTTGCTTGTCCATGGGGATCACGTGACCTTAGGACACTGCGACCGTCATAAATGCAAGCCAAGTGTTTGAAGTTTGATCACGTGACCCCGGGGAAGCTTCAAAGGTCGCAACTGTGAAAAAACGGTCGTAAGTCCCTTTTTTCAGAGCCGTTGTAACTTTGAACAGCCGCTAAATGAACTGTTGTAACTCAAGGACTAGCTGCATATATATATATAGGTCATAAAAGGGCGTGACGTACGACCGCACTGGAGCCCAAAAATTTGGTTGCCAAGTGAAACATTTGTTAAGTGAATTGTGTGCCACTTTTGTTAAGGGAAACGCTTCACAGTTGTTAAGTGAATCTGTTTTTCCCCTTGATTTCGCTTGTGAGTAGGTCACAAAAGGGGATCACATGACCCCCACATGATGCTGCAACCATCACAAATATGAGTCAGTTGCTAAGCATCCAGCGTTTGATCACGTGACTTGCAACCATTGCACGCTAGGTAGATAGATGTATGAAAGATGGCCCCCATTTGATTTTCCCCTTTAGGATTGCTTCCTGCCTGAGCAGGGGGTTGGACTAGAACAGGGGTCCCCAACTCCTAGTCTGTGGACCGGTACCGGGCCGTGGAATGCCAGCAACCGGTCTGCACAAACAAGCAAAGCCCCATCTGCGTGTTGCAGGCAGCGCACAAAACCATGCCCCCTCCGCTCCGTGGAAAAATCTCTCTCCATGTAACCAGTCCCTGGTGCCCTGTGTTCTGTCCCAGCCTACGTGAGTCCTGGTTATGCTCACAAGGAGAAACCCCTCTTCCAAGTAACAGGCAGGAACCGCAAAGAAAAACCAACCCCTTTTATTATTCACAGACCTGAGTCAATGTCCAAGGCAAACAAACACAGTTGATCACAGTCCTCAACACAGCTGGTTGCCTTTGGCAACCAGCACCTCCCACACCTTCCCTTTTATTATTCAGCCAAGGCGTGGCTTCCTAATGCCTTCTCCTTTGCCTTTGGAGCCGCCCCGTTGCATTCCTCTGTCCTACTCTCCTATCTTGCTGGCGTTTTCGTGCATCCTGGATTTGTCCCAGCACAGCCGTGTCTCAGCCTGAGCATGAGTAGAGGGGCCTCATCTGACTGTAAGTCTTGGAGCTCCTCAGAGCCTTCCTCTGACTCTGATGTCACTCCAGGCCTCTCCTCCTCCTCCTCCTCTGAGTCTTCAGACTCAGATGCCGGATCCAATGACTGGTGAGGAATCACAACACCCCAAAGGTTGGGGACCTAAGGACTAGAAGACCTCCAAGGTCCCTACCAACTCTTCTTCTATTCTATTCTTCCAGCCCAGGTAGGATGAACCTTGGAATGACTGACGTCTACTTGAACAAGTTAGGAGCTGACCTCCCAACCATGGCCTACCATGACGACGAGCCGGAGAATGAAGCTTGGCGCATCTACTCGGAGAGGAAGAACGTGGTGCTGGAATTCCTGCACACGGATCTGAGCCTGCACCTCCTCCGACGCCATCACAAACGGATCGAGCTTCTGAAGAAGTGCTCCTACTACCTCGAAATCCTGCCCAAGCACCTGGCCCTGGGTGATAAGAACCACCTGATGCTTCCCACCTCCATGTTCCAACTGATCGATCCTTGGCGGTTCCAAAGGATGAAGAAAGTGGGCACCATCCAGACCAAGATTCAGCTGCTGCTCCTGTCTGACCTGCTAGAAGAATTAGAGAGAGGTCGGGAGGAGCTGGTCCAACTTCTGGAGAACTGCGACATGATGACGTTTCTTTCCAGGTGGGACAAGGTCAGGCAGAAGCTCTCCAGACTTTCGGAACAGATGGATCGCTTCCTGGCCATGCTGGTCCCTGGAAGGTTATACATCAAACACCGGCTGGTCTCCGACGTTGGGATCACCAAAATCCCACACATCAGACTAGTCCTCAGCACCAAGATGCCGGTGATGTTTGACCGGAGGGAATCCGCGGCTCACGAAGACTGGGTCAGCCTCAAATGGTTGGTCACCAGCCAGCAGTCCCAGCTTGACCAGTTTGAACTCCAGTTTCGGCTGTTGGAGCCCAGAAGTCCTCAAGAGCGGGTCCAGTGTGGAATTATGCCAGTCACCTCCCACACCTGTGAAATCCACAACTTGTTGCCCGACTGCTTGTACAGGTTCACCATCCGAAGAGCGGAAACCTACACGCTTGTTTATGAACAGTGGCACGATTCCCTACTGCTTAAGACTAAACCGTATCTTGCCGAAAGCGCCGGAGAGACCACCACACAACCCTGATTTTCCCACCTTAGCCATTCCCCAGGGGGTGTAAAAATAAGCCAGATTAAAAAACAAAACTCTTATTTTTTAAAAAAAACAAGGCATCAAAGCGCTCGTTCCTTCTTTGTGGGAAGACGGGCGGTTCTGAGCTTGCTGCCACAATCAAACCCCAAATTTGCGTCGCTGAGACTGGACAGCCACTTGTCTGAAGTGGTATCGGGCGGGGGTCCTTAAGCTGTAGGCTGCGGTCCACTGCCGGGTGGTGGCCTATTGGCCACCGGGCCGCATGAGTGGCTGGCCTTTGTGCTTGCCTGCGTGGGTGTGCATACCCAGCCCCGCTTGTGCGAGCATCACTGTGAGCGTTCGCGGCCTCACTGGTGCCAGCGTCGTGGGCATTCGCAGTCCCACTCGCGCGAGCATTGCTGTGACCATCGGCAGCCCCGCTTGCACAAGCGTGGCGGGTCTTCGTGGCCCCACTCGTCTGAGCGCTGCAGGCATTCACAGCGCCACTCACGCGATCGTCACCACGAATGACCTGGGCGTTTCTGGCCCCACTCGCACGAGCGACAGGTGTTCATGGTTCTGCATGCGTCCTCGCATACATTCTCACACACCCCACAAAACCATCCCTTCTTTTCCCCCTTTCCCCCCCCCCCCGGCTCTGGGCTGCCAATTCTGAAAGGTTGGGGAAATCTGGTATAGGGACTCCTGCTTGAGCATGGGGTTGGACTAGAAGACCTCCAAGGTCCCTCCCTCCCTCCCTCCCTCCCTTCCTTCCTTCCTTCCTTCCTTCCTTCCTTCCTTCTTTCCTTCTCCTTCCTTCCTTCCTTCTTTCCTTCTCCTTCCTTACTTCCTTCCTTCCTTCTCCTTCCTTCCTTCCTTCCTTCCTTCCCAACCTAATCCACTCCTTCCTTCCTTCCTTCCTTCTTTCCTTCTCCTTCCTTCCTTCCTTCCTTCCTTCTTTCCTTCTCCTTCCTTCCTTCCTTCCTTCCTTCTTTACTTCTCCTTCCTTCCTTCCTTCCTTCCTTCTTTCCTTCCTTCCTTCCTTCTTTCCTTCTCCTTCCTTCCTTCCTTCCTTCCTTCTTTCCTTCTCCTTCCTTCCTTCCTTCCTTCCTTCGTTCCTTCCTTCCGTCCTTCCTTCTTTCCTTCTCCTTCCTTCCTTCCATCCTTCCTTCCCAACCTAATCCACTCCTTCCTTCCTTCCTTCCTTCTTTCCTTCTCCTTCCTTCCTTCCTTCCTTCCTTCTTTCCTTCTCCTTCCTTCCTTCCTTCCTTCCTTCTTTCCTTCTCCTTCCTTCCTTCCTTCCTTCCTTCCTTCCTTCCTTCCTTCCTTCCTTCCTTCCTTCCTTCTTTCCTTCCTTCCTTCCTTCTTTCCTTCTCCTTCCTTCCTTCCTTCCTTCCTTCTTTCCTTCTCCTTCCTTCCTTCCTTCCTTCCTTCGTTCCTTCCTTCCGTCCTTCCTTCTTTCCTTCTCCTTCCTTCCTTCCTTCCTTCCTTCCCAACCTAATCCACTCCTTCCTTCCTTCCTTCCTTCCTTCCTTCCTTCCTTCCTTCCTTCCTTCCTTCCTTCCTTCTTTCCTTTTCATTCCTTCCTTCCTTCCTTCCTTCCTTCCTTCCTTCCTTCCTTCTTTCCTTCCTTCCTTCCTTCTTTCCTTCTCCTTCCTTCCTTCCTTCCTTCCTTCCTTCCTTCCTTCCTTCTTTCCTTCTCCTTCCTTCCTTCCTTCCTTCCTTCCTTCGTTCCTTCCTTCCGTCCTTCCTTCTTTCCTTCTCCTTCCTTCCTTCCTTCCTTCCTTCCCAACCTAATCCACTCCTTCCTTCCTTCCTTCCTTCCTTCCTTCCTTCCTTCCTTCCTTCCTTCCTTCCTTCTTTCCTTTTCATTCCTTCCTTCCTTCCTTCATTCCTTCCTTCCTTCCTTCATTCATTCATTCATTCATTCTCACTGGACGTTTTCAAGAAGAGACTGGAGAACCATTTTTTTCTGAAATGGCATAGGGTCTCCTCCTTGAGCAGGGGGTTGGACTAGAAGACCTCTAAGGTCCCTTCCAGCTGTATTCTGATTCAGCATTGATTGCTAAGTGAGTTTGGCCCCATTTTACGACCTTTCTTGCCACCGTTGCTAAGCCAAGCACAGCAGTTGTTAAGCTATTAACACGGTTAAGTGAATTCGGCTTCCCCGTTGACTTTGTCAGGAAGTGGCAAAAGGGAATCACGTGAGCCCCCGTCCCGGGACGCTGTGACCGTCATAAATACAGGCCAGTTGCTAAGCACTTGAATTTGGATCACGTGTCCCTGTGGGATGCTGCAATGGCTGTAAGTGTGAAAAGTGGTCATAACTCCCCTTTTTCCAGGGTCGTCGTAACTTCGATTGGTCACTAAACGAATTGCTGTATGAATGAACCTTTATTGTCAAAGTACAACCACGTATACATTGAGATTGGCTGAGCCTCCTTCATGCCCCTCCCCCCACAACTCACAGTGACCACAAACCCACCATCTTGTTACACTATCTGAGCTAATTGCACAACACAACAACACACCAGCCTCGCAAGTCAATCATAAGGTAAAGGTTCCCCCGCACACGCGTGCTAGTCGTTTCCGACTCTAGGGGCCGGTGCTCATCTCTGTTTCAAAGCCAAAGAGCCAGCGCTTGTCCGAGGACGTCTCCGTGGTCATGTGGCCGGCATGACTAGACGCCAAAGGCGCACGGAACGCTGTTACCTTCCCACTGGAGTGGTCCCTATTTTTCTACTTGCATTTTTACGTGCTTTCAAACTGCTAGGTTGGCAGAAGCTAGGACGAGTAACAGGCGCTCACTCTGTTACGCGGCACTCGGGATTCGACCCGCCAAACTGCCGACCTTCTGATCGACAAGCTCAGCGTCCTAACCCACTGAGCCACCACGTCCCTTCAAGTCAATCATATATAGAGTTATTTCCCATTCAGGAACCTGACAGCCCACGGATAGAAGCTGTTCTTCAGCCTGTTGGTGCGGCTGGCTATACTCCTGTATCTCCTACTCGACGGTAGGAGAGTAAAGAGATACCGTCCAGGGTGTGAGTCGTCCCTGAGGATTTTCCTCACTCTTCCAAGGCAGCGGGCCCTGGCGAGGTCATCCAGTGGTGTCAGGGGACAGCCCACCATGTCTTGTGCTGAGCTCACCACCTTCTGTAATGCTTTCCTATCCGCAGCTGTCAGACCAGCATACCAAACCACAATACCATAGGAGAGGACGCTCTCTATAGTAGACCGGTAAAAGAGGGTCACTAGCCGTTGTTCTACCCTGTTCTTCCGCAAGACCCTGAGAAAGTCGAATCTCTGTTGGGCCTTTCTAGCCACCTGGGTTGTGTTAACTTTCCAGGTAAGATCTTCACAGAGGTAGACTCCCAGAAATTTAAAGGAGGAAACTCTCTCCACACAGCCCCCCCCCCAGTGGGGTAGGTTCCTCTCTTTTCCTCCGGAGGTCTAGCAGTTAGTTACTTAGTTAGTTAGATAGTTAGTTAGTTAGTTAGTTAGTTGAGGACTAACTTTAAGGAGGAACTTAAATCTTACCTTACCTTCACATTGCCATTAGTCAATCCAGCCAAAGCTGACAACCTTCAGACAAAAGGGTGACGGATATATATATATATGTGTGTGTGTGTGTGTGTGTGTGTGTGTGTGTGTGTAAAGGTAAAGGTTCCCCCTATCACTATACACATTCACACGGTGTCGGTTACTGTAGAAGGAGCCCAGCTGCCCTTATAACATTATTCTAAAAAAGGTAAAGGTAAAGGTTCCCTCGCACATGCGTGCTAGTCGTTTCCGACTCTAGGGGCCAGTGCTCATCTCCATTTCAAAGCCGAAGAGCCAGCGCTTGTCTGAGGACGTCTCCGTGGTCATGTGGTCGGCATGACTAGACGCCAAAGGCGCACGGAACGCTCTTACCTTCCCACCGTAGTGTGTCAATTTTTTGGATTGCTAACAAAGAATTAAAGGGAGACTGATATGGCCATTTCAAACTCATTTGTTCTCATCAGTCAGCCACACCCTTCTGAGATTCGAACCTGGGCCGATTTGCACATTAGGCAGTTGTTTTAACCTCTAAGCCACATGCTCTTTCTCGCTTTGTTAGCTAAGAGGCAAGGGAGATATGTGTTAAGTATTTGTTAAGTATTTTTGAATATCTTGCCAGCCCAAATACGGGCCAAACCTTATTGCCTGTTTCAGCCTAACCTAAGGCCATCCACAAGCTGTAGTCGCAACTGTGACAACTCATTATTTGTGTAAATTTTTTGGATTGCTAAGAAAGAATTAAAGGGAGACTGATATGGCCATTTCAAACTCATTTGTTCTCATCAGTCAGCCACACCCTTCTGAGATTTGAACCTGGGCCGATTTGCACATTAGGCAGTTGTTTTAACCTCTAAGCCACAGGCTCTTTCTCGCTTTGTTAGCTAAGAGGCAAGGGAGATATGTGTTAAGTATTTGTTAAGTATTTTTGAATATTTAAACTCTTTAAACTTTAAACTCTGGCAGTTTAAAAAAGAAAAAAACAGCCACTATCACACACTTCACCCAGAAGAACGAAGCTGAAGTCACCAGCCTGATGATGATAGGGACCACTCCGGTGGGAAGGTAACAGCGTTCCATGCGCCTTTGGCGTCTAGTCATGCCAGCCACCTGACCACGGAGACGTCCTCGGACAAGCGCTGGCTCTTCGGCTTTGAAACGGAGATGAGCACTGGCCCCTAGAGTTGGAAACTACTAGCACGCATGTGCGGGGGAACCTTTAGCTTTATATATGTAATAGTTTAAGCTCAATTAGGAGGGGAAAGAAGTTAGGTCCTGATTGGATTTGTTAAATCTGAACATGAACAGATGATATCTTTTTTGCTGGTTCAAACAATCCTTTAAGGACTGGGCTGAATTAAACCTGGTGATCACTCAGCTCTCTAGTTGCAGGCTACATGGATTACAGTGTCTCCTGTAGGGCTGTTAAGTGAATCATGCAGTCATTAAGCAAATCCAGCTTCCTCCATGGATTTTGCTTGTCGGAAGCCGGTTGGGAAGGTCATAAATCGTGATCTCGTGATACTGCAACCCTCTTAAATACACGCTGGTGGCTAAGTGCCCAGGTTTTTGATCCTGGGATGCTGTGGCTTTCAGAAGTACCAAGGACCAATTGCACGTCACTTTGTTCAGTGTCATCGTCACTCCGAACGGTCGCTAAATGAATGCAAGTTGATTAGCTGCAATACCAAGGTGCAAATCAGGTTTACTGTAGATCTTGATTACTTGAGCACTGAAGTGCGTATCTCAAATCTAGCCTAGCTGTCTTCCAAGAAATACATTAAAACTGACCGCCAGGCGAATGTATGTTATCTATGCCAGGGGTCCCCAACCCTCGGTCTGTGGATCGGTACCGGGCCACGGCACACCAGCAACCGGTCCACACAAACAAGCAAAGCACCATCCATGGGAGGCAGGCAAGCACAACAAAACCACGCACCCTCCGGTCAGCAGAAAAACCTCTCTCCACGTCACCGGTTCCGATGCCCAAAAAGTTGGGGACCTCTGATCTATGCATTGGCTGAATAAATTTATAAGGCTGCCCAACGGCCAAATAATTCTAGATGGCTTAAGAAGGAAGGGAAAAAAAAGAGAAAAGGATTTGTACGTCCAATTAAAACTCAAAAGATACGATGGGCTTCATCCTTTTGGGATATTATTAGATACAGGTCGTCCTTGACTTGTGACCACAGCTGAGCCCCAAATTTCTGTTGTTAAGTGAATCACGGCAGCTGTTAAATTCAGTCACACGGCTGTTAAGCGAATCCGGCTTCCCCATTGACTTTGTTTGTCAGAAGGTCACAAAAGGGGATCACGGGACCCTGGGACACTGCCGCCGTCATAAATGTGAGCCAGTTGCAAAAGCGTCTGAATTTTGATCGTGTTGCAACAGTTGTTAAGTGTGAAAAACAGTTATTAGTCAGCTCCTGGCCCTCCCTGGTGTGTTCCTAAAATCTGCTTACCTTCAGTGTGTTTTGGGCATAGGCAACCTGGACTATCTTACAGTCCTGAGCAGTAGATAAATGTAGTCCTCGGCTTATGACCGCTTGGAGTTAATGATGCCGCAGAAAGCATGCTTTATGGCTTATAAAGCAATCCCATTCGTTCTAAAAACGTCCAATCTGCCCCCCCCCCCAGCAGTCACACAATCATATTTTTGGCACTTATTTATGATTAAATCATCACAGTTTGCGACATTTCAGCCAGTTTCCTAAAACACCCATTCAGAGAAATGGATTCAGATTTACGACTGTCTTGATATGCTTAATGACTGTGTGATTTTTGACTTATTCCTACATGATTCACTTAACGCCCAACGTAAAATGGTTGTAAACTTGGGTCAAATCATGTGGTCTCTCTCTCATACACACACACACAAACACACACATACTTAATGCAATCAGAATTCAGAGTCAGAAAGAATTTTATTTGGTACAGTACAACCAGTGTCACCATATTGGATTAAAGAGGAATGTTGATGTTTATCTATAAATACAGCAGATATTTTTAAGACCCTTATCATTAAAAAAATAATCCAGAGGACTAAAAAGCCATGATTTACAGATATCAAATCTCTCCCCAAAGTTAAAGAGGCAATTTACATGCAAATCCATTGATTTTAGGTGTTGTTGTTTTTTTTAAAAAAAGATTACAATATATCATAAAAATAGATTCCGGTAAACAAATATTATAGAGCTCACTAATTAAAGATAGCCTTTTAAAATCTTTCTTTAAACATACAAAAAGAACACAAAACAACCTGGAAATGTTTCGGCCCATTTCAAACAAGTGTTCTAGGACAAATCAAAGCAGGACAGGACCAAAGGATCACAGCAAACAAGAGATCCAGTTCTTTATAATGGCACTTAATCAGATTTTCCTATCCCCCTGGGACTTAAAAATCAATGCCATCGTGCTAAAATAGTTTCGAAAATATCTTTATTGTATTTCTTATTTTAAGGAGAAATATAACCACAAAATACGGGTAGTTCCCAACTTATGATCATTAAGTAACGAAGAGTTACAACCTGGCTCCAAAGTTCTGACGGCCACGGCCCTCCTCCCCCCCAACGGTCATGTGACTGCATTTCAGGTACCCACCAATATGGCGGCATGTATGTCATTTGTAGCATCCCACGGACACACGACTTTGCGGGAAACCGGACGTTATTTCTGGTTTTCGGCAAAACCGCTCCCTCGCAATCGGTGGGTTCACTTAACAACTGAGGTGTTCGCTTAATGACCAGTGGAAAAAATGGTCAAAAATCAGATCAGTCACGTGACTGACCTGACATAGAACCTTAATAGAGGCTCCGTTACGGTCATATGTCAAGGTCTACCAGTAATAAAAATAATCACCATCAAAATAAATCAAGATGCCAACTCCACACTGTATAAAAAAAGATCTGCATGGCTGGAGGCACCGTCTTGACTTTTTTGACCTCGCCACCCCCACGCACGCCCTGTTAAGAAGCATATTTGGTAATCCCAGCTACCGCATACGGAATATTTTCTTTAAAAGAAATATAGCTCTGCTATCTACATGGGTGAACAGTACAGGGGATATGGATGCTCCAAAGATTGACATGGGAATGTTCGAATAGACCCATTTGAAGGGCGATGCTGCTTCAGCGTGCCCGTGACAGAGTGCGTAGGTAGTCCTCGAGTTACGACCGTCACGGAGCCTCCCCGTTTTATGACGTCTTTGTGGTAGTCATTAAAGGAATGTGGCAATCGTTAAGCAAGCCCGTTCACGAGGGGGGGGCGGTTTTGCTGAAAACCCGAAATAAGTGCCGAGCTTGGGTGAAATCGTCATAAAACGCAGTCCCGTAACTGCAGGACACTGCAAATGGACGTAAATAGGGTTGTGCTGCCAAGGGCTCGAAATGCAGTCGTGCGACTGCAGGGTTGGGGGGAGGGGAACCGCCGGAACTTCAGATCTGGGGTCAGTTATAAATCAGAACGGTCAATAAGTCGAGGACTATCTGCATCCCGCACCAGCAGGATAAAGCAGCAAAGCATCACCTAAGTCCGAGGAAAGAGGAAGAGGCCATCGCCAAAACTGGGCGACGCTGTCGAAGACAAGACGCTTTGAAGGGAACTACAGCGGTGTCTTAGCGGAAAGGCGGAGTAGAGGCGATGTTGGTACCCAGGAAACGGAGAGAAGGGAAAAGGACAAAGACCAGGATTAAAAATGGAGGAAAACGGATTAATTCCCTGGGGTGAACAAGGACCATCTGTAAGCAGTCACGGGAATTATAGTTTTGTTTAGAAGTATTTTCCTTCTTTCTCTCTCTCTCTCTCTCTTTCCTTCCTTCCTTTCTTATCCTAAGACAGTAGGCGTGGGAATTAAGATAGATGTGATTCTTTCTCTTTGTTTCTTGATGATTAATGCTAAGAAATAGGTGTGGGAATTATAGTTTTCCATTAGAAGTCTTTCTTTCTTGGTGACTTAATGCTAAGAAGGTAGGTTTGGGAATTATAGTTTTTTCTTTGGAAGTCTCTTTCCTGATGACTAATGCCAAGAAAGTAGGTATGGGAATTATAGTACATGTGGGAATTAAGAGTGTTTGGATCTTTCTTTCTTTCTTTTCCTTCCTTCCTTCCTTCCTTCCTTCCTTCCTTCCTTCTGCTAAGACAGTAGGCATGAGAATTATAGTTTTTTCTTTAGAAGTGATTCTCTTTCTTCCTTATGGCTAGGACAGTTGGTGTGGGAATTATAGTTTTTTCTTTGGATGTCTCTTTCCTGATGACTAATGCCAAGAAAGTAGGTATGGGAATTATAGTACATGTGGGAATTAAGAGTGTTTGGAACTTTCTTTCTTTCTTTTCCTTCCTTCCTTCCTTCCTTCCTTCCTTCCTTCCTTCCTTCCTTCCTTCCGCTAAGACAGTAGGCATGAGAATTATAGTTTTTTTCTTTAGAAGTGATTCTCTTTCTTCCTTATGGCTAGGACAGTTGGTGTGGGAATTATAGTTTTTAGATAGAAGTGATTCTTTCTTTCTTTCTTTCTTTCTTTCTTTCTTTCTTTCTTTCTTTCTTCTCCTTTCTTTCTTTCTTTCTTTCTTTCCTTTTCTTTCTTTCTGCCAAACAAGACATTTAGTAAAACAAAGATAGGAATGTTCATAGTTCAAAGGCTCAATATAATTTGGCTGCGTCTTTGGACTAATCTGTGCTTTCTCTTTACAAATGTGTATTTTTCACTCAAAAACTCACTTCTATTCCAAACTAAGCGGATTGGCCTGAGTGAGGGCACAAACGTTTAAAAGCGTTCACGTTTAACAGCAGTGAGGTAGAAGAGCGGAGAAAGAGAGCTGCCTCAGTCTCCCTTGATTGCTATCAAGATCCCTGATAATAAGGCCAAAAGAAAAATAAGGGAGGAAAATATACCACTATCTTAAGTTTTCTAGCGTGTGCGCAACTAGACAAGCTCTATGCGGAATTCCCCTTTCCCTGTAATTCCATATATTGCGAAAATTAGATGCCAGGCAAGGGGGAAAAAATGGAACAGGATCAGTTGCAGAACTACAAAAGGATAATAAGGGCAACTATCACTCTACACATTCACACGGTGTCGGTTACTGTAGAAGGAGCCCAGCTGCCCTTATAACATTATTCTAAAAAAGGTAAAGGTAAAGGTTACCCCGCGCATGCGTGCTAGTCGTTTCCGACTCTAGGGGCCGGTGCTCATCTCCGTTTCAAAGCCGAAGAGCCAGCGCTTGTCCGAGGATGTCTCCGTGGTCATGTGGCCGGCATGACTAGACGCCAAAGGCGCACGGAACGCTGTGACCTTCCCACCGGAGTGGTCCCTATTTTTCTACTTGCATTTTTACGTGCTTTCGAACTGCTAGGTTGGCAGAAGTTGGGATGAGTAACAGGCGCTCACTCTGCTACGCGGCACTCGGGATTCGACCCGCCAAACTGCCGACCTTCTGATCGACAAGCTCAGCGTCCTAACCCACTGAGCCACCGCGTCCCTTGGAACATTATTCTAGAATATATTTATTTTAGAGCTAGCCCGGGGTTAAAACCAAGGGATGATATGTGCATCAGAGATCCCCCAAGCACCAGATTCAGCAAAATTGCTTTGCAATTGTCAGCTAAATCCAAGTTTGCATCGAGTTTCAAGCAGGGTTTTTGACATCTGTGATCAGGTGGGATGGGAACACTCATTTCTCCCCCCCCCACCCCCCACCCCTTATAATACATTCAATCCAGGTTTTTAAAAAAGTGCAATGCCTATTGGTCAGAAAGAAAGTACCACGGTAACCTCCAGATGTTTGGGACTACAACCGTGGGTGCAGATAGAAACGAGGGCAGCAGGTGTACCATTGACACAAGGACAATACAAGACATGCGATGTCCTTGAGGTATCTCTACAGCGGCTCTGGCTGTGATGCCCACAACTCTTTTGCCAACCTGATTTGGGTGCCAATACAGCAGAATATCAGGGTTGAAATGAGGGGTCCTTGATGCTCTCTGAGCTTGGTGGTTTTCTTGCAGATGTTTCATGACCCAGCTAGGTAACATCATCAGTGCAGTGAGGAGGAGGAGGAGGAGGAGGAGGAGGAGGAGGAGGAGGAGGAGGAGGAGGAGGAAGACTGTGGGGTCCTTGGTGCTCTCCGATCTTGGTGGTTTTCTTGCAGACGTTTCATGACCCGGCTAGGTAACATCATCAGTGCTGGGAGGGAGGTTTGCTCTCATGGCCTTCTAGCATTAACAACATTACCTAGTCTGGTAGCAAAACATCTGCAGAAAACAACCCAGCTCAGAGAGCACCAAGGATTCCACAGTCCTCCCCCTCCTCCTCTCCACACGCACCCCACTCCCTTCTACCACGGATGACGTTACTTAGTCTGGTCGTGAAACGTCTGGAAGAAAGGCACCATGCTGGGAGAGCATCAAAAAACCCCTGAGTTCAGGGCAGTTGAAGTCCAAAACTTCTGGAGGGCACCTAATGATCCACCCTTGCAATAAACCACACTTTCCTTACAGCATTAAGGTTAAAGCTAAGAAGAATAATTTTAAAAAATAAAAGGCTTGGCCCACGGTGCAAATCCTCGCTTTGCAATTGACTTGGATAAGCCCTTTGTGTGAACAGTTCACTGAGCTTCACTAGGCACTACTTTATATACACAAGCTTGTAGCAGCTTTGTAAGCAGGGGTTCATCGCCAACAGTGCTCACCAGACTTAGCCCGCCTAAGTTAATTTGGTGGGGGGGGGGGGGTTGTTGTTTTTTTTCCCCTCCATTGCAGGCATCAAAATTCACTGAGCTGGAAGTTCAGCATAAAACAGGATGCTATTGCATGAAGTTTTTTTTTTCCTCCCCTGTTCCGGTTCAAGGCCAGCAGAGGCGAGGATCTGGCTCAAAAGGTAAGAGAGAAAAACGCAGCGATTTGACGCGAAGACTCAGGCCTCGCTGGATCAAACAGCGCGAAGCTTAGGAAGGCACCCCCAGTTCTGTGGTTCTCGTTGTTTTTTAAAAAAGCAGCACATTAAAAAAAAAACACCTAGCACACCAAGAAATTATTTCAAGTAAAAAGGTCACCAGGCTTAAAATAATAATAATTAAAAATTTTAAAATCTGTACAAAAACACGTTCCAGGTCGAGGGGGGGTTTATTGGCGCTGCGAGGGAAAGCAAGAGGTGGGTTTCGATCTTCCTTCCAAAGATCTGGGTTGGTTTTTTTTCAAAAGGGCAGCGGGAGCTTTTTGGCGGCAGAGTTTTCCTCCCTCGCTGCGTTGCAAGCCCTCCTCGCAGGCTCGTCGTGCACCAGTCGCTTCGTTCTGCGGCAGCACCTATTAAATTTCCCCAACCGGAGTCGCTTTTCTAAAAGGTTTCGGGATGCTAAAAAAATGTGTTTAAGAGATGGCTTTTTTAAAAATAATAATAATAATAATAATAATCCCCGAGGAAGGCAAAATCTTCTCTGCCATCGGATCCTGAAAAAGTCATGCCGTGGGTTTGTTTTTTTTTCCTTCTTTTTCCTGGCAATGTCTCCTTAGCCACGAGGCTCTAGATATTGGCTCAGTGTTGGCGAATGCCATCTCCTGGGAATTGGGCATGGCCTCCACGCCCAGGGGATTAAAAAGAAAGAAGGAATTTTCCCGCAGTCTTCTTACAAGCGAAGACTGGTCCTCTTTTTAATCCTAATTTCACCGGCTAAGGTAAAGCATCCATGAAACCTGTAATGATCCAGAAGTTCCCTCCACAAGCAATGGCTCTCCAGAAGATGGCTGTTTCCTACAAGCAGGAGAGAAAGGCAAGAAAATGGGAGGGTTTTATTTGACCAAAATGGACCAAGACTTTGGGCCAATCACCAGAAGACGGTGAGTTCTAATCCCGCCTTAGGGCAGGAAAGCCAGCTGGGTGATTTGGGGCCAATCACCAGGAGACGGTGAGTTCTAGTCCTGCCTTAGGGCATGAAAGCCGGCTGGGTGACGTTGGGCCAATCACCAGGAGACGGTGAGTTCTAGTTCTGCCTTAGGCATGAAAGCTGACTGGGTGACTTTGGGCCAATCACCAGGAGACGGTGAGTTATAGTCCCACCTTAGGCATGAAAGCCGACTGGGTGACTTTGGGCCAATCACCAGGAGACGGTGAGTTCTAGCCCTGCCTTAGGCAGGAATGCCAGCTGGATGATTTCGGATTGATCACCCCGAGACGGTGAGTTCTAGCCCTGCCATAGGCATGGAAACTGGTTGGGTGACTTTGGGCCAGTCCCTCTCTCTCTCTCACCCCAGAGTCCACCTCACAGGATTGTTGTGGGGAAAATAGAAGGAGGATTAAGTATCTTCACTACCTCGAGATGTTTATAAAAATAAAGGCAAGATATAAATAATAAAATAAAATATAAAATAAATGTAAAATACATATAAAATAAATAATAAATAAAATAAAATAATAAAATAATAAAATAAAACAAACAAAGGAAATTGCCCTTGGGATGATGTGATAAACACAGTTGCGGTCCGCAGAATGGCAGAATCGACCAGTTCAAGAATGGCAAAACCAGGGGCTGCCCCAAAGAAGAGGGAGTCAAGCTATTCCCCAAAGCACCCGAAGGCAGGATAAGAAGCAACGGATGGAGACTAACCAAGGAGAGAAGCAACCTGGAACTCAGGAGACACTCCCTGACGGTGAGAACAATTAACCAGTGGAACTGCTTGCCTCAGGAAGTTGTGGGAATTCCAACACTGGAGGCTTTTAAGAAGAGACTGGACAGCCATTTGTCTGGAATGGTATAGGGTCTCCTGCCTGAGCAGGGGGTCGGACTAGAGGACCTCCAAGGCCCCTTCCAACTCTTTGTTATTCCGTTCTGTTCTAACTTCAGATAATCACGAGACGACGTGTAAACCATTTCCCACCTTAATGTAATGGGCTGGTGGACTCAACGTGCTAGAGTGAGGGTGGGCCCGCTCTAAACAATTGAAGTTCACCCCTCTCTGGTCTAGGACACAGTGCGAATCCAGACACACTGCCTTCTCCGGGAGTGTCCTGCAGAGCAGGTTTTTGCTTACCTACAATACAGAGGCCTTCCTGCGCCCGCGTGAGACAGACGTTGATCTGGTTTGGATCTCCTACGAAGCCGAGATGTTTACTGAGCCAGCTCTTTGTGGGCCTCTGATCAATCTCCTGCCGGTTACAGGAGCGGACTGTGGACACTAGGACATACTTCCATTCGCTGCCTGGGAAGCAAAAAATTTGAAACCCAGTTTGTATTTATTTGCTCGTGAATTAAACAAAAGTATACAGCCGCCCCCGTTCATCCCTGAGCGATGGAAACTAATCAAGCAGAGAAGCCACTTAGAACAAAAGGAGAAATTTCCCCGACAATTAACCAGCGGAACGACTTGCCTCCAGAAGTTCTGGGTACTCCCAACGTCGGAGGTTTTTAAGAAGAGATTGGACAGCCATTTGACCAGGATGGTACAAGGAGTCCCCAACTTACAACAGTTCATTCAGTGATGGTTCGAACTTACAACGGCGCTCTTAGGACCGTTTTTCATAGGACCCTTTGCAGCATCCCCGTGGTCACAGGATCAAAATTCAGAGGCTTGGCAACTGGCATGTACTAGAGGACGGTTGCACTGTCCCGGGGGTCACGTGATCACATTTGGCGATCTTCTGACAAGCCAAGTGAATCAGGGAGCTACTTTCACTCAACCACCCTGTTACTAACCTACCAACTGCAGTGATTCTCTTAACCACTGTGGCAAGAAAGCTCATAAAATGGGGCAAAACTCACTCAACAGGTGTCTCACTCAGCTCAATTGTGGTCGTATAGGATTTCCTGCTTGAGCAGGGGGTTTGACTAGAACAGTGTCAGAATCCATTTATATCATATTCATAAATGGAATGTTTCAAACATTATTCCATGGATTCTGCCATCTCCCGAAGAGAAGAGGATAGATGTGTATTGAACCGGTATTAGGCATTTCAAAGGAAAGGAGAAGCCTTTTGAACTGGGGAAACAAAAGGGGGGGGCTAGCATCTGGCTTGTGTCACGGAAGACAGCAATAAACATGAAGGGTCCTAAGTTCCTTTTTCCCACGAGATGGTTGATATGAGGTAAAGGATGGGGGACTGACCAAATGGGGTTAAGGGGGGTTAAGCCAGGAACTCTTTATAAGGGTTTACTTCATGGGATAATATTAAGTCCTGTCTTGTTTCCTACAACCAAGCATGTCATAGTAAAGATTCTTTTTGGAATAGATTTGACTCCAAGAATTTTGTCTTCCTAAGACGTGGTTTGGGGTGGGTCCTGACAAACAGGGCTTTTCAACCTTTTCACCCATTGTGCCACTTTTAGGATATGGCAACATCCGAGGACCCCCAGTCGCCTAGCAAGGTGTCAAAAAGTTGACCAAAAAAAAAAGGAAAAAAGTGATGAAGTCCAGGTAGTCCTTGACTTACGACAGTTCGCTTAGCGACTGTTCGAAGTGACAATGGCACTGAAAAAAGTGCCCCACAAGCCACAGCTGAGCAAGACGCCTGCCTGCCCGCCCGGCGGCGCTCTTCCTCCTGTCCGAGGTTTTCATTGTTGTGAGCATTTCTGTTGAGGATTGGCAGTGGGGGTGGGGTGGGGGGTGTTTGGCTTTTATTTCCCCCCCCCATCTGCTGGGTGGTTGCAGCAGGTTTTGGTCACTTCACGTGACCCTGGGACACTGTGACCGTCATAAATATGAATCAGTTGCCAAGCAACTGAATGCAAATCACAAGACCCTGGAGATGCTGCAACATTCCAGTTGATCGGCGCTTCTTCTGGGCTCAGCAGAAGCACCGGGATCAGCGCCGAGCTCCAGCTGGATCCTGGCGCTTCTGTTGAGTCCCGACAGCCCTGCAGCTCCAGCCATCTCTCGCTCAGGCTTGTGCGGTGCTGCCACCGGTTCAGCTCATTCCCCTCCACCGCTACCACTCAATTAGGGATTGTTTTGTTATAGGTTAACCCAGGGGTCTTCAAACTCATCCCTTTGATGACTTGTGGACTTCAACTCCCAGAATTCCTCAGCCAGGCACGCTGGCTGAGGAATTCTGGGAGTTGAAATCCACAAGTCATCAAAGGGCCGAGTTTGAAGACCCCCGGGTTAAACTAACAACTGTCTTGCTTAGCCATGGAAAATTAGGGGCTCAGCTGCAGTGATAAGTCAAGGACTGGCTGTATTCTGAAAGAAGGGAAGAGAGATTTTTTTTTTCCATGATGGTCCCAGTCAATAGTTTCATGCGGGAACCGGATCCGGATCCAGCTTAGCGACCTACCCGCTTCCCTTACCTTGGCTTTTCATGATGGTGCAAACGTTGACGTCTGGCACGCCATCCAGAGCGAGTTGCTTCTTGATCTCCATGACCTGGGCATTGTAACCAGTCAGGATGGCGATCTGGTCTGGTGTGGTGGTTCTATCCAGGGTCAGCTGCTTTGCAATTCTCACCTAGAGAAAAAGGCAGAGAGACCTTAAACTCTGCTTAAGCAAGAACCGAAGTTTTGAGATGGAAGTCTTGCAAGCTGCCATTGCCAGTCCCAGAGAACTGGGAGAGCTGTTGTTTCTTCCCAGTGTCTAGGTAGCACGGACTACAAGTCCCATCTTTGCCCCCAAGTAGCTGAAGCCAGGATATCCATGGTTTTAAAATCTCACTCTATTTGGGAGCCACGTTTCATATCCCCCACCCATTCCGTTTAAAACTTTAGTGTTGGAAAGGTGTGAATGAGTGCTGGAATGGAAGCAAACCCAATTCCTTGCTAACGTTGGTGAGGTTACCTAGCTGGGTCATGAGAGGTCTGCAAGAAAACAACCAAGCTCAGAGAGCACCAAGGACCCCACAGTCCTCCTCCTCATCCTCCTCCTTGCAAACCCCCCTTCCTTCTAGCCCTGATGATGTTACCTAGTTGGGTCATGAAAAGTCTGCAAGAAAACAACCAAGTTCAAAGAGCACCAAGGACCCCACAGTCCTCCTCTTCCTCCTCCTCCTCCTCCTCCTCCTCCCCACATCCCACAGTCCCTTCTAGCACTGATGATGTTACCTAGTTGGGTCATGAAACGTCTGCAAGGAAACCACCACGCTCAGAGAGCACCAAGGACCCCACAGTCCTCCCCCTCCTCCTCCTCCCCCCTTCTAGCATTGATGATGTTACCTAGTTGGGTAATGAAATGTCTGCAAGGAAACCACCAAGCTCAGAGAGCGCCAAGGACCCCGCCGTCCTCCACCTGTTCTTCTCTTCCACTCCACAACCCCCCCTTCTAGCACTGAAAACATTACCTAGTTGGATCCTGCAACGTCTGCAAAAAAACATCCCAACTCAGACAGCACCTGCACCATTAGCTGTACCCCAGAGAAACTCCTGGCACATAAGAGTATAATTTTAGTGATAGATCCACATAGCTACAGACGAAGTAAAGCCAATGATAAGGTTCCCACAGACGGCGGCATAGATAAATTTCCCCCTTTTTTCAGGCCGCCCGCTGTCCACTCTCCGCCAATCCCATGCTTCCTTTGTGTTTTGGAATCGCTACCTGTGCCGTTCAAAGAGCTCTCATAACACAACCTCACAAGGGCCCACCTGGCTCACCTGACTCCTCGGCCCCTCCCAACTCACCCCCTCCCCAAGGGCTCCGCCCCCTCCCTTCCGTTTCTGTTGTCAAGCTGCAAGTAGGGAGAGAATTTGAATCAGCTTTGACAGCAGCAAAGAGCTGAGGGTGATGAATATGATTCCCTAGATCAGGTTTCCCCAACCTTTCAGGATTGGTAGCCGGGGGGGGGGAGGTGAAAGAGGGGGGATGCTTTTTGTGGGAGGGTCAAGCACGCGCGCGTGCGCACACACATGCACAAGCTCCCATTGCTCGTGAAAGCGAGGCC
Source organism: Vipera berus (assembly GCF_964194415.1). NCBI lineage: Eukaryota > Metazoa > Chordata > Lepidosauria > Squamata > Viperidae > Vipera > Vipera berus. Next base: position 4,550,229 of record NC_138204.1, read on the forward strand.
CCAAGCGCTTGCGACGCCGGCAAGTGGAGATGTGCATGCGCGCACCGAGGTGAGCACTCACGTGGCCCGTTTGCAAATACGCCGTGTACCGGTAGTGGGCCACAGCCCACACAGGTTGGGAACCCCTGCCCCACGGGATCTAAGATTTAGTTAAACGTTCGGGAAGTGTTATGGCAATGCATTGGTTGCTGTTGTTAGTTACGAAGTCGTGTCCGACCCATAACGACCCCACGGACCACGTTCCTCCAGGCCTTCCTGTCCTCTACCATCTTCTGGAGTCCATTTAGGCTCACGCCTCCCGCTTCAGTGACTCCATCCAGCCACCTCATTCTCCGTTGTCCCCTTCTTCTCTTGCCCTCAATCTTTCCCAGCATTAGGCTCTTCTCCAGCGAGTCCTTCCTTCTCATTAGGTGGCCAAAGTGTTTGAGTTTCAACTTCAGGATCTGGCCTTCTAAAGAGCAGTCAGGGTTGATCTCCTCTAGGACCGACCGGTTGGATCGCCTTGCAGTCCAAGGGACTCGCAGGAGTCTTCTCCAGCACCATAGTTCAAAGGCCTCAATTCTTTGGCACTCGGCCTTTTTTATGGTCCAACTTTCACTGCCATACATTGCAACTGGGAAGACCATAGCCATAGAGGTGATGATGATCCTTCTCTTCATTAAACTACTTTGTTGTTAGCTGCGAAGTTGTGTCCGACCCAACGCAACCCCATGGACAATGTTCCTCCAGGCCTTCCTGTCCTCTACCATCTTCTGGAATCCATTTAAGCTCACGCCTACTGCTTCAGTGACTCCATCCAGCCACCTCCTTCTCTGTCGTCCCCTTCCTACAGGAGATCCACCCTGACTGCTCTTTGGAAGGCCAGAACCTGAAGCTGAAACTCAAATACTTTGGCCACCTAATGAGAAGGAAGGACTCACTGGAGAAGAGCCAAATAATGCATTGGTAGTACAGGTAAATCCCTCCCCCACCCGCCATCTTAATGAAGGCCTAGTCTCCACAAGGCAGCTTTTGATGGTGATTTTTTCCCTTGGAGAGTAAGACCTTCTCCTCGGCTACAATCCAGTGGTTTGAGAAAAGCCACCACGGATTGATCTTCGGCCTCCAGAGCTGATCCCTAAGCCTCCCAAATTCATATGGGAGACGGTCGGCAGAAAAAACAAATTAACAACAAACAAACTTCTACAGGTCGTCCTCGACTTACAGTGGTTCATTTACTGACCGTGCGAAGTTACAACTGAAAAAGTGACGTTACTGGGGGGGGTTTTCCCCCCCTCTTGCGACTGTGGCAGCATCCCCAGGGCTACGTGATCAACATTCGGATGCTTGGCAACTAGCTCATATTTTTAGACAGTTGTAGTCTCCTGGGATTGGGCGGTCCTCTTTTCCGACGTTCTGACAAGCCAAGTCAACGGGGAAGCCAGATTCGCTTCACAACCACACTGCTAACATAACGGGATCCACTTTTTTTTTTTTAATTCCATTTATATCCCGCCCTTCTCCGAAGACTCAGGGCAGCTTACAAGCTTAGCAGTAGCCTTCATTCTATGTATATGCCTGCTTATTAGGGCTTTCACACACCCCCAAGCGGCATTATTACAAAGTCAGCTTAATTGCCCCCAACAATCTGGGTCCTCATTTTACCTACCTCGGAAGGATGGAAGGCTGAGTCAACCTTGAGCCTGGTGGGACTCGAACCTGCACTAATTGCAGGCAGCTGGTGTTACTTAAGGAGGCATTAGCGAAAAAGGTGATAGAATGGGGCCGAATTCACCTAGCAACGGTCCCGCTTCGTCGCAGACAATTTTCGCCTCGATTGTGGCGGTAAGTCGAGAACCAGCTGCCCGTCAGGCTTACTCACCACGTGCTGCACCTCCTCCAGGTTGGCCTTGGAGTTCTCGTTCCCCTCTTCCGTGGAGACCATGAGAGACCTCTCTCTGCCTTCGACGTGGCCAAAGATGATGGGGGTGCATGCGTATTCGCTGTGGTGGTAGAGCGTGCTGCTTCCACGAACGATATTCGGACAGGTCATCAGTTTATTGTTGTAAAAAGCCGCGGATGGGAAGCAGCAGATGTCCCTGTGCTGTGGGGGTCAAAAAAAATGCTTATTCGTGCAAGGAGCTTAGGCCACTGGTGCTGTTCTGTTCAGCTACGCAGCTTCCAATAATAATTATTTTTTAATGATGTATCGAATTGTTTATACCCTGCCTTTATTAATTTTACAAACAACTCAAGGAAGCCAGCATACCTGGTCATCCTTACTCATTCTATTCTCCCCATAACAACAGCCCTGTGAGGGGGGGGGGTGGGCTGAGAGAGTGAGTGACTGGCCCAAAGTCACCCAGTGGGCTTTGGTGCCTAAGGCGGGACTAGAACTCACCGTCTCTTGGGGATTGGCCCAAAGTCAACCAACCATCTTTCATGGCTAAGGAGGGACTAGAGCTCACCGTCTCCTGGTGATTGGCCCAAAGTCAACCAGCCAGCTTTCACAGCTAAGGCAGGACTAGAACTCACAGTCTCCTGGTGATTGGCCCAAAGTGAACCAACCATCTTTCACGGCTAAGGAGGGACTAGAACCATCTCCTGGTGATTGGCCCAAAGTCACCCAGCCAGCTTTAATGCCTAAGGCAGGACTAGAACTCACAGTCTCCTGGTGATTAGCCCAAAGTCAACCAGCTAGCTTTCATGCCTGAGGTGGGACTAGAAGTCACCACCTCCTGGTGATTGGCCCAAAGTCACCAAGTTGGCTTTACTGCCTAAGGCGGGACTAGAACTCACTGTCTCCTGCTTACTCGGACAGCATTAGATTGTACTTCCTGGCAGAGAAATCCTCACCATGCGATACTGGATGTTGAGCATCCCAGCCTGTTTATGGTAGCGTTCAAAGAGGGATCTCTCCATTCCGAGCTTCTTGCAGAAGTCACTGTGGACCACGGGTCTCAGCTGCTTATGGTCTCCTAACAAGACAACCTGCAAGGAGAGAGCAGAAGTTCTCAGGGCCAACCTCCCTAATCCCTTACAGCAAGGGAGTCCAACCTTGTGGCAACTTTAAGACTTGTGGACTTCAGCACCCAGAATTCCACAGCCAGCCGTGCCCAAAGTCACCCCAGCTGGCTTTCAACAAGGTGCAAGAACCAGGAGCAGAACTGGCTTTCAGATTCAGGGTCATGTGTTAGGTGGTCCTGGACTTACAACAATTTGTTGAGTGGCGTTTCAAAGTTACAGGAGCCCTGGAAAAGGCGACTTATGACCGTTTTTCACACCTGCGTCCGTTACAGCATCCTCACGGTTACGTGATCAAAATTCAGACAGCGGCTCCTATCTGTGGTGGTTGCAGCGTCACAGGATCCTGGGATCCCTTTTTGCGACCTTCTGGCCAGCAAAGCCAATGGGGAAGCCAGATTCGTTTAACAACCATGTTACCAACTTACTAGCAGTATCCCCATGGTCACATGATCCAAACTGGGGGCCTCGGCAACTGGCACATATTTATGGCCATTTGCAACTTTCCCAGCCAGCTTCCAACAAGCAGAGTCAAGGGGGGAAGCTGGTTTCATTTAACGACCTCAGGATTCACTTAAGAACCGCAGGGTTTGCTTAACCCACAATGCAAAAAAAAGGTCGCAAAATGGGGCAAAACTCACTTAACAGCTGCTTTCCTCAGCCACAAAATTTTGCCATGGTCATGGGATCAAAATTTGGACACCTGACTGGCAACTGACTCCTACTCATGACAGTTGCAATGCCCCAGAGTCACGTCGTGCCGTTTTGCAACCATCTGACAAGCAAAGCCAATGGGTTCGCTTAACAACCTAACGGCTGCAGTGATTCACTTAACAACTGGGCAAGAAAGGCTGTAAAACGGAGGCCAAGCTCGCTGAACAGCCACCTCGCTTAGCCACGGAAATGTTGGGCTCCCTTGTGGTCATTAAGTGAGGGCTGCCTGTTCTTTTTGGAGGCCAACCCCATGGGCTCACCTTCTCGATCTTCCTGTATTTGGCCAACGGGATGAGCGTTTCGGGCTCCGTGCACATAGCGCACTCGTCAATCAGCACCTGCTTGACGTGGAGTTTCTCGCCGAGGAATTTGGACGAAGAGGCGGAGCATGTGCAGAGAACGATGTCGTGGCGTTCCACTTCATATCCCCGGGCCTTGTTCAACAGCCGTTTGTACCTGTCAGCCCACAAAAGATATAGGAGCCGTGACCAGGGGGGCTTTTGCCCAGGTTCGCCAGTTGCGACCCTATCTGGACCGAGATGCCCTACGCACAGTCACTCATGCGCTCGTGACCTCCCGTTTGGACTACTGCAACGCTCTCTACATGGGGCTGCCCTTGAGGACCACTCGGAGGCTTCAGCTGGTGCAGAATGCGGCCGCGCGAGTTGTGATGGGGGCCTCCCGATACTCCCATGTAACACCTCTACTCCGCGAGCTGCATTGGCTTCCGGTTGCCCTCCGGGTGAGATTCAAGGTGCTGGTGATGACCTATAAAGCCCTACATGGCTTGGGTCCGGGATATCTGAGGGAGCACCTGCTGCCGGCATCAAGTTCCCTTCATCCAGTGCGCTCCCACAGGGAGGGTCTTCTCAGGGTGCCACCGGTAAGAGATTGCCGGCGGGTAACACCCAGGGATAGGGCCTTCTCAGTGGGGGCGCCTGCCCTTTGGAACCAGCTGCCAGTGGAGCTGAGGACTGCCCCCGACCTTCGTTCATTCCGCCGGGACCTGAAGACCTGGCTCTTTGAGCTCTCTGGCCCAGGCTGAGGATTAATTTTATTTTAACTGGGGTTTTATTTATACAGGGACAAATATAATTTTTTTAAACTTGTTTTTAACTTTTGTATCTTGGTTTCTAATTACCCTGTAAACCGCCCTGAGTCCTTCGGGAAAGGGCGGTATATAAATGTAATAAAATAAATAAAAAATAAAATAAATAAATAAATAAATAAAAGAAAACCCTTTGTTTTTTTAAGTGGATGCTCTGGCTCCCGAGGTTTTCTCACACACTTCCAACCAGCTCCGCACAGGGCTAGAAACTTGACGTAAAATTAAAGCAGAGCTCTGAGAAAGGGGGACTTAAATCTACCCTTCCCCATTATTCAAGGCAAAGCTAAGACAGGACTAGGGAAAAAGGGTGACGGGCTGTGGTTTATCCCTGTTTGGTGACGGGTAGCCGTTGACCTACAGCTACAATGGTGGCCGGTAAAGGAATGAAATGAATCGTTGTCTGGTTTTATGACTTTATTTGGCATGGTTGTTAAGTGAGTCACTGCGGTTGTTAAGTGAATCTGGCTAACGCCATTGATTTTGGTTGTCGGAAGCCATCCGGGAAGGTCGCAAAGGGTGGTCACATGACCCCCGAGACACGGCAGCCATGATAAAAAGGGGGGACTGTCATTTGCAACCTGGCTAGTGAGCTTCTGACGAGCAAAGTCAGTGGGGGAAAACAGATTCACTTAACAACGGTTGTCGCTGGGGGGATGGGGGGGTTATTATTTTATTATTATTACTTTTTTTTCTTTTTATAGAGTGTTTTTATATCTGTGTAAGCCGCCTCGAGTCACCATGTGCAAATAGGCGACGACATAATTTTTTTAAAAATAAATAAACTAATTTACTGGCAAAAAAAGTCATAAAATGGGGGGGGGGTTGTGATTCACTTAACAAATGCCTTACTTAGCGATGCAAATTTTGGGCTCAATTGTGGTCATAAGTCAAGGACCACCTGCGTTAGATGTATATCCCTCCTTTCACTCAGAAGGTGTGTGTTTTGCTCCTAACAACAATCCTGCAAGATAGGACGGGCTGAAAAGTGTGTGTGTGGGGGGGAACTCACTCCAGGTCCCTCAGGCAGTTCCTTTTGTTGAGTGAGGACTAGAAACTAGGTTTCCCTGTCTTATTCACACAGTGAGAAACCAGGATTCTTGTACTGCACCCCAACTGAGCCACCCAGCTGATATACAAATAAACTGCCTTATTTTTCTAAATAACTCAACAAGCCAAAGATACCTCATCTTCCTTCTTCCTATTTTTCCCCACAACAGCCCTGTCAGATAAAGCCAGCTTTCATGCCTAAGATGAGACTAGAACTCCCAGTCTCCTGGTGATTGATCCAAAGTCACCCAGGTGGCTTTCAGGCCTAAGGTGGAACTAGAACTCACAATCTCTTGGCTTTCGTGTCTTAAGACAGTACTACAAGCCCACTGGCAGTGGACCCAACTGGCTTTCATACCCAAGGTGGGACTAGAAATGCCCATCTCCTGGTGATTTATCCAAGGTCACCCAGCCATCTTTCATGCCAATGGTGGAACTAGAACTCATAGCCTCCTGGTGACTGGCCCAAAGTCACTCAGCTGGCTTCCTTGCAAAAGGCAGGACTAGAACTTACATCTCCTGGTGACTGGCCCAACCCGCTTTCATGCCCAAGATGGAACTAGAACTCCCCGTCTCCTGGTTTGTAGGCCTACATCTTAACCAGACTGGCGTCTCCTACGATGCTCAGGGAAATCTGGGAAAAATTGAGGGATCTTCACATCAGGCTCGGCAGCCCTCTCCGTCTGATTGCCCTCACCTGTCAATTTCCTCTTCGGTGATCTCTTCTCCACGTTTCACTCGTTCATCAAAGGCAAGGATCCTTCCCGAGTAAGGATTGCTTTTCCCCCGGATCAGATAGTGCAAAGTGATAGGCCTGTGCAGAAAGGATTAGTTTAAAACAAGAAGCCAAAAATATTTACACACATGCATGAAGCGTTGCCCCTCAAGACAGAGGTGGGGAACGATGGCCCTTTTATGACTTGGGGACTTCAACTCCCAGAATTTCTGAGCTGGCGATGCTCCCACAAGGCTTTCACTGGTGGATCAGGCCCAGATTTAGCTAAGGATGGGAATGAGGGGCCTCAAGCCAAGTTGCTTGTTTGAGGACGGGTTTGTTTGTTTGGCGTGGTGTCAACCCTGCTAACATCGGATGCTCTTGCTTTGACAACAGATGGAAATGCAGCCATTTTCTCCATTGCTTTTAGAGTTCGTTGCTGCTGGGAGGGGAAATGTGGATGAGAGTCCAGCTAGTCATAACAATAATAACTCAGCTGTGGGAACCCAAGGTCATTGGGCCCAGAGTTGATAGTGTTTTGGCCGGCTGGAGAGCTGGGGAGAAAGCCCGCATGCTTCAAGCTAATTGGGGAATGTGATTTATGACTGTTAATTGGAGGAGGGAATTGTGCTTTGTTACTTTGCATCCAGGGGTGAGGAATTTAGTTTTGGATTTCAACTATGTAGTGCCGATACTTTGTTCCTCGAATAAAAGATTCTTTTAAGGTAAACAATGCCTCGAAGTTCTTTTGAAGAGTTTCATCTGTCGGAACCATGACACGTGCTTTTAAAAAAATTAATTGCCTTTGTTTATTTGTTTAATTAGAGGAGATTGAGTCAAATAAAAACAGCAGATCTGAGGAAGGAAGGAAGGAAGGAAGGAAGGAAGGAAGGAAGGAAGGAAGGAAGGAAGGAAGGAAGGAGACTAAACCGCAGCCAAATGCTGTGGATATAATATACTTAGATTTCACTAAAGCATTCAACAAAGTAGACCACAACCTACTTCTTGGTAAGCTAGAAAAATGTGGAATAGACAACATCACCACCAGATGGATTTGTAACTGGCTGACAAACCATACTCAACAAGTCGTCCTTAAGGTTACTACATCTACATGGGGGGAACTAAGCAGTGGGATACCACCAGGCTCCGTTTTAGGCCCAATAATCTTCAATATCGTCATAAACAATTTAGGTGAGGGAATAGAAGGGGAACTCATCAAATTTGGAGATGACACCAAGCTGGCAGGAATAGCCAACCCCCCAGAAGACAAACTCAGGATCCAGAAAGATCTTGACTGGAACAATGGACCCTATTCAACAAAATGAATTTTAATGTGGAGAAAAGCAAGGTTTCACATTTAGGCAGGAGAAACCAAAGGAATAAGTACAGATTAGGTGAGACCTGGCTTAAAAACAGCGACTGTGAGAGGGACCTCGGAGTCCTAGTGGACGATCGCTTGACCGTGAGCCGGCCGTGTGCAGCAGCAGCCAAAAAAGCTAATACAATCCTGGGGTTGTATAAACAGAGGCATAGAATCAAAATCACGTGAAGTATTAGTACCGCTTTATAAAACCTTAGTAAGACCACACCTGGAATACTGCATCCAGTTTTGGTCACCACACTACAAAGATGTCGAAACTTTGGGAAAAAATGCAGAGAAGAGCAGCTAAGATGATCAAAGACCTGGAGACTAAAACATATGGAAGGAGAAAAGAAGGATTAGGGGAGACATGATAGCAGTCTTCCAATATCTCAGGGGCTGCCCCAAAGAAGAGGGAGTCAAGCTATTCTCCAAAGCGCCCGAAGGCAGGACAAGAAACAACGGATGGAAGCTCATCAAGGAGAGAAGCAACCTGGAACTAAGGAGAAACTTCCTGACAGTTAGAACAATTAACCAGTGGAACAACCTGCCTCCAGAAGCGGTGAATGCTCCAACCCTGGAAGTTTTCAAGAAGAGACTGGACATTCACCTGTCTGAGATGGTATAGGTTCTCCTGCTTGAGCAGGGGGCTGGACTAGAAGACCTCCAAGGTCCCTTCCAGCTTTATTCTATTCTACTCTATTCTATTCTATGAGGGAGGGAGGGACAATGGTTGGATGGGGAATTCTGGGAGTTGAAGTCCACAGGTCTTAAAGTTGGACAGGCCTTAAAGTGAGCTAATCTATAATTAGCAACACTAACTGAACCCCATTTTATGAGAGAAACTCAGCCCCAAATTCAAACCTGAGCTCTGGTTTTGATTTTGTGTTCCGCTGAGCTTTTCCAGAAATTTGGAGGTTGCTGCCAGGATAAGGAAAATCCATTGTCTCAATCGTCTCTCCGTAGACCCTCAGAGGCCTCAAGGAACCAGTCATCCCCATGAGCATCTCTGAAAAAAGAAACCAACATTGTTGGCTTGAGTGTAATTTCTCCTGCCTGGGTCTTGCAAGCTGCAGCCTCTTGGGTTAACTGGAACGAACCATGAAACAATGAGGGATAAGTTTTATTTTTATTTATCATTTATTTATTTATCTACAGGTCATCTTCGACTTAAAATACTTCTGAAGTGATCGCTTGAAGTTATTATAATGGCGCTGAAAAAAGTGAATTATGACCTTTTTTTCATATTAACAACTGTTGCAGCATCCCCATGGTGGTCACAGAATAAAAATTCAGACTCCTGGAAATTGACTCATATCTCCGACCGCTGCGGTGTCCCGGGGTCACGTGATCCCCTTTTGCAACCTTCTGACAAGCATTATCAATGGGAAAGCCAGATTTACATAACAACCGCGTTACAAACTTAACCACTGCGGTGATTCACTTAACAACGGTGACAAGAAAGGTTGCAAAAAGGGGGCGAAACTTCCTAACAACTATCTTGCTTGCCAACAGAAACGTTGGGCTCAACTGTGGCCATAAGTCAAGGGCTACCTGTATTTTAAGATGCCTCTGGAAGTTCGGGGGGGGGGCCTCCATCACTGGAGCTTTTCATGAAGAGACTGGACAGCCATTTGTCCGGAATCTAATAAGAATTCCCGCCATGAACAGAGGGTTGGACTAGAAGACCTTCAAGGTCCCTTCCAGCCTTATTCTAGATTTTATGATCTAAGACCGAGCGAGAGAATTGTCCAATTTTGGCACCTCGTTATAGGATACATGCAGAAGGAATAATTTTACATGAAATAGGAGAAGAACTTTGTTATGGAGTTAAGGAAGTCAAAGGCTAGGCTGGAAGTTTTTAAGAAGAGACTGAACAACCATTTGTCTGAAATGGTATAGGGTTTCCTGTCTGAGCAGGGGGTTGGACTAGAAGACGTCCAAGGTCCCTACCAACTCTGTTATTCTATTCTACTCTGTTCTACTCTATTCTACTCTACTCTACTCTATTCTACTCCATTCCATTCCATATTTTCTATTCTATTCTATTCTATTCTATTCTATTCTATTCTATTCTATTCTATTCTATTCTATTCTATTCTATTCTATTCTATTCCATCCCATATTGTCTAGTCTAGTCTACAATCTGTTTATTCTATTCTATTCTATTCTATTCTATTCTATTCTATACTATTCTATACTATACTATACTATACTATACTATACTATACTATACTATACTATACTATACTATACTATACTATACTATACTATACTATACTATACTGAACAGGAGCTCAGCTTTGCTGCATGCCAACCAAATCTACACCATAGCAAAATCAGGTCTATTTCAGTTTCAACTATTTTGACCAAAACAAGCATATTTTTTCCCATGGCTTACCAGCAACAACGTCAACCGACTTGTGAGAAGGTCCACAGTACAGAATGTGGCTCTTGGCTGTGGAGGCATCACCCGCATTTCCCATTGGGGGCATCGCCCCAGGTTGAGTTGAGTTTCCAGTCTCCTCGTGGTTGAGCTGGTGAAACCAGTACACAATGTGAGCACCAACCACGGTTTTCCCAGTGCCTGAAGAAATACAAAACCAAAACCAAAGAGGAAGTGGTCAGCCTTACAAGGTAGATCAGATCAAGAGTATCATTCCATAGAATGATTAGAACGCTACTTTATTGTAAAGGTAAAGGTTCCCCCGCAGATGCGTGCTAGTCGTTTCCGACTCTAGGGGCCGGTGCTCATCTCCGTTTCAAAGCCGAAGAGCCAGCGCTTGTCCGAGGACGTCTCCATGGTCATGTGGCCGGCATGACTAGACGCCAAAGGCGCACGGAATGCTGTTACCTTCCCACCGTAATGGTCCCTATTTTTCTACTTGCATTTTTACGTGCTTTCGAACTGCTAGGTTGGCAGAAGCTGGGATGAGTAACAGGCGCTCACTCTGTTATGCAGCACTCGGGATTCGACCCGCCAAACTGCCGGCCTTCTGATCGACAAGCTCAGCGTCCTAACCCACTGAGCCACCGCGTCCCTTCTACTTTATCGAGGAAGGGTCAAATGAACATAGCTAGTTCCCTAGAGAAGCATTAATGCTGGGGAAAGAAAGGAAATGGAAGAGGACGACCAGCAGTAAGGTAGATGGACTCAGTTATGGTGGGGATGGACACATCGTTGGAAGATCTGGGAAAAGAAAAGCTATCTATGTGGTTGCTGAGAGTTGACCTGATTGGATGGAACATGCATAATCAATCAATCAATCAATCAATCAATCAATCAATCAATGTGAAGAACAGTTTCTCTGAGAAGTCCATAAAGCGGGGAAAGGTAGAAAGAAGCAGCAAGATGGATGACTCAAGTCACAATGGCAAGAGGGGCATCATTGGAATATAGGTAGTCCTCGACTTACGACGACACTTGAACCCAACATTTCTGTTGCTGAGACAGTTGTTAAGTGGGTTTTGTCCCGTTTTACGACCGTTCTTGACACCGTCGTTAAGGGAGTCCCTGCGGTTGATAAGTTAGTAATCCGGTTATGAAGTAAGTCTAGCTTCCCTGTTGACTTTGCTCGTGAGAAAGTCGCAAAAGGTGAACACACGACCTTGGAACACAGCAACGGTCATCAATATGAACCAGTTGCCAAGCAGCTGAATTATGATGACGTGATCATGGGGATGCTGCAAAGGTCGTAACTGCGAAAAACGGCCATAAGTCACCTTTTCCAGCGCCGTTGTAACTTTGAAGAGTCACTAAATGAACTGTGGTAAGTCGAGGACTGCCTATAGTGCAAATGGGTGTGGAACCTTTTTGGAATAGCTGAAAGGACTGAGCTGTAGATGGGATAGTGGTGTCACATTCTCTATTGAGAGGGCTGTTTAATCATAATGATGATGATGATGATGATGATGATGATGGAAGGGACCTTGGAGGTCATCTAGTCCAACCCCCTGCTCAGGCAGGAAACCCTATACCATTTCAGACAAGTGGCTGTCCAGTCTCTTCTTAAAGACTTCCAGTGTTGAAGCATTCACCGCTTCTGGAGGCAGGTTGTTCCACTGGCTGATTGTTCTAACTGTCAGGAAGTTTCTCCTTAGTTCTAGGTTGCTTCTCTCCTTGATGAGTTTCCATTCGTTGCTTCTCGTCCTGCCTTCAGGTGCTTTGGAGAAGACCTTGACTCCCTCTTCTTTGGGGCAGCCCCTCAGAAATTGGAAGACTGCTATCATGTCTCCCCTCGTCCTTCTCTTCATTACACTACACATATCCAATTCCAGCAACCGTTCCTTATTTTGTTTTAGCCTCCAGTCCCCTAATCATCTTTGTTGCTCTTCTCTGTGCTCTTTCTCAACATCTTTTTTTTTACATCATGGTGACCAAACCTGGATGCAGGATTCCAAGTGTGGCCTTACCAAGGCCTTGTAAAGCGGTGTCAACACTTCAGGTGATCTTGATTCTATCCCTCCATTACAAGGCCTTGGTAAGGCCACACTTGGAATGTGGCATCCAGTTTTGGTCACCACGATGTATAAAAGACGTTGAGACTTTAGAAAGAGTGCAGAGAAGAGCAACAAAGATGATTGGGGGACTGAAGGCTAAAACATACAAGGAACAGTTGCTGGAATTGGGTATGTGTAGTTTAACGAAGAGAAGGACGAGGGGTGACATGATAGCAGTGTTCCAATATCTCAGGGGCTGCCCCAAAGAGGAGGGAGTCAAGCTATTCTCCAAAGCACCTGAAAGGCAGGACAAGAAGCAACGGATGGAAACTAGTCAAGGAGAGAAGCAACCTGGAACTAAGGAGAAACTTCCTGACAGTCGGAACAATTAACCAGTGGAACAACCCGCCTCCAGAAGCGGTGAACGCTCCAACCCTGGAAGTTTTTAAAGAAGAGACTGGACAGCCATTTGTCTGAAATGGTATAGGGTTTCCTGCCTGAGCAGGGGGTTGGACTAGATGACCTCCAAGGTCCCTTCCAACTTATTATAACTCCACGTGGCATCAGGAAGGGCATCCGGCCAGGAAATGCTCAACTCCATCTAGTCGCCCGACTCTACCCCAAATTAAGGGATTACAGGGTCGTAAAAAAGGGGTTGATCCCTCACCTGGCGGCCCTTGGATTAGAGTGAAAGGCTTTTGCAGTGCCTCCCAGATGGCATTCTGTTGACTTGGATTGAGTCTCCGGCTACTTCCCGGGATGTCAAAATTCCGTTTCTTCAAGATTTTGGAAGGTCTCGCTTCTGCAAGTAACAAGAGAAAACACTGTTGAAAAGATACAATCTAGGCCAGGGGTAGGCAACCTTGGCTCTTTTATGACTCATGGACTTCAGCTCCCAGAATTCCTGAGCCAGCCATGCTGAGGGGAAAGGGAGAGGTTTCCATGCTGAGCCATGCTGGCTCAGGACTTCTGGGAATTGAAGTCCATGAGTCATGAGGGGGCCATAGTTCCCTCATGCTGGCTCAGGATTTCTGGGAGTTGAAGTCCACGAGTCATGAAGGGGCCATAGTTCCCCCATGCTGGCTCAGGACTTCTGGGAATTGAAGTCCACGAGTCATGAAGGGGCCATAGTTCCCCCATGCTGGCTCAGGACTTCTGGGAATTGAAGTCCATGACTCATGAGGGGGCCATAGTTCCCCCATGCTGGCTCAGGACTTCTGGGAATTGAAGTCCATGAGTCATGAGGGGGCCATAGTTCCCTCATGCTGGCTCAGGAATTCTGGGAGTTGAAGTCCACCAGTCACGAAGGGGCCATAGTTCCCTCATGCTGGCTCAGGAATTCTGGGAGTTGAAGTCTACCAGTCACAAAAGAGCCAAGGTGGCCTACCCCTGAGCTAGGCAAACTCATTATTCACTGGGAATCAGGTGGTATATATTGTATGTTACCATCAGTGTGTGAAATTAGGAATTCCATTAAGATGCCTACAAAACCTACGGAATGCCCAAAATGGCACATCAAAGTATGAAACATTTAATATTTCACACATTTGCTTGGCTCTTCTGTAATGCCAAAAAGCAAACTGGCAAAGTATAAACCCTGAAACCCTAGCCTTCCTGGTTGCAATAAGTTGGTCAATACTTGAGGGTTTTTTCTTTTTTTTTCCAGTAAGAAAGTCCTGTACTTTATTTTGCTTTTCGTCCTTCATCTTTTCAATAAGGGTTAGGATTAACCCTAGCCCTAAACCTCACTCTAACCCTAACTCCAACCTTAACACTAACCCTCATTCTAAATCTAACCCTCACTGTAACCCTAACCACGACCATCACTCTAACCCCTAATCCCAACCCTCACTCTTACCTTAACCCTCACTCTAACCCTAACCGTGACCCTAACCCTCATTCTATCCCTTAACCATGATTGTTAACCCTCACTCTAAACCCTAACCCTCACTCTTAACCCTCACTCTAACCCTAACTGTGACTCTAACCCTCCCTCTAAACCTTAATCCTAACCCTCACTCTAACCCTAACCGTGACCCTAACCGTCATTCTAACCCTAACCATGATTGTTAACCGTCACTCTAAACCCTAACCCTCACTCTTAACTTAACCCTCACTCTAACCCTGTGACTCTAACCCTCACTCTAAACCTTAATCCTAACCCTCACTCTAACCCTAACCGTGACCCTAACCCTCATTCTAACCCTAACCATGATTGTTAACCCTCACTCTAAACCCTAATCCTAATCCTAACCCTCACTCTAACCCTAACCATGACCCTAACCCTCATTCTAACCCTAACCATGGTCGTTAACCCTCACTCTATCCCCTAATCCTAAACCTCACTCATATCTTAACCCTCACCCTTTTCATACTTTGCCTAAACAGTTCTTGCCATTCTGCATGATGTTAAGACATTCAAACTTAGCAGCTGGAGCTGTGGGTTTGTGCAGTGAGCCAGGACACACAGTTATAGCCAATTGGTTGGAGAGGGCAGGCTCTTGTGAGGCAATCTGTACTGTGATTGGTTGCTGTGGGCGTGGAAGGAGTTTCCCTTTTTCCCGCCTTTTTTCTTGTGTGCCACCTGAGCGCTCTATGTATTTACCTCATGATGTAGTGATGTGCCTGATATCTAATTTGCGCTCTCTCTCTCTTTCTGTGTGTGTGTGTATTTGTTGATTATATTCATTTATATAAAATTATAAGTTCATGTCAGAGTCTCTGCTTACATTTTGACACCTGCTGCACAATTCCCTGACAGTCTCGGTATTATATACAATGCCAAGGGAAAGTATATAGCATATTGAAATAACACATACATTTCATACTTTGCCTAAAAAGTCACACATCCTATAAGTTTCCGGGGCATTCTATACAATGCCAGATTTTTTACAGATTGCCGGTAATATATACATTTAACATACTACATTATTGTTCATTTGCCACATAGCCAGCCAGATATTTATCCTCGCTTTAGCCTTTTGGTCTAATAAAGGAGAATATTTCTAGCTCAGGGTTAACATGAGGGGACCTTACTGCTCTCTGAGCTTGTTTTGTTTTCTTACAGACGTTTCATGACCCAACCAGGCAACATCATCAGTATCCCAAAGGTGCTTTTCCACGAGGCAACTGGACTTCCTTGTTTTTCCTTTGAAGATGTTTCGCTTCTCGTCCCAGAAGCTTCTTCAGGTTCTGACTGGATGGTGGAGAATGGAAGGATTTATACTCCTTGCAGACGGCTGGTTATTTGCCTTCTTTTAGAGAGTCGTTGAGGCCACTTGGAGGTTCACCTGTGTCCTCAGGATTACCTGAGTAGTGCAAATGGGTGTGGAGCCTTCTTGGAACCGCTGAAAGGAGCATGTTGTACACTGGAAATAAATGATTTTGTATCCCTCCCCCTCTGTTAAAAGAGGGCTGCTCAATTTTGATCGAGATGGCCTCTTTGACCCCTCTTTCAAACCAGCGGTCCTCTCTGTCCAAAATGTGGGCTTTGCTGTCTTCAAAAGAGTGGCTTTTTTCTTTTAAATGCAGATCTTGTCCTGAAGGGTTTGTTCTCCTATGTTGTGCCATACATTTATGAAGTGGTTGTTTCCCCAATGTTTAGATCTGCACATGGCTCACTGCATTGTGCTGCATAGACCACATTACCACATTTAACACCATCAGTGTTACAAGAGAGTAGGATGTGTGGAGAGAAGGAGGAGGAGGAGGAGGAAGCACCTGCACAATGCATGCATCATTTGGGCAAAAGTCTTTCCCTTCTGCAGACGGCGGCTCTATTATGACAGGTAATCCTCAAATGTACGACCGCAATGGAGCTTAATCATTAGTCGTAGGTCAAGACAGCCATAAAGCAGGTCCTAACACGAGCAGACTCAATTTTACAATCCTGGTTGCAGCAGTCTTTAAACAAATCACCATGGTCATTAAGTAAACGCTATGGTTGTTAAGCGAACCCATTATTTGTTTTGTTTTTTTGTTTTAACAATGGCAGCAATTCACTTAGCAGCGGTGGCAAGAAAAGTCACCAAATGGGGCCAAACTGATTTAAACAACTGCCTTGCTTAAACAACAGAAATTTGCGGCTCAATTGTAGTCGTACGTTGACTACCGGTACTTACTTTGGGTTGGAATGGGTTGACCCAGTGCTATCGCCTGGGCAAGTGTTGAGGCATACTCTAGGCTCCAAACTGCTTTTTCTTTCCGGCTGTGAAGAAAAGAAATAGAAAAGATAAGTACGAAAAGGGGGGGGGAAAACACCAAACAGATTAGAAAATTTTTAAAAAAACACAACTCAACAAGGTTTCCAAACATTCTCGTTTAAATTGTCCACAGAATATTTATCTGCATACAGGTAGTCCTTGACGTATGACCCAAACCGAGCCCAACATTTCTGTTGCTGAGTGAAACGTTTGTTAGGTGAGTCTTGCCCCATGTTACAACCTTTCTTGCCACAGTTGTTAAGTGAATCACTGCAGTCAATAAGTCACACGGCTGTTAAGAGAATCTGCCTTTCCCCCTTGACTCTGCTTGTCAGAAGGTCGCAAAAGGGGATCACGTGACCCTGGGTCACGGCAACCCATCATAAACAGGAGACAGTGTCCGAATTTTGATCACACGACCATGGGGATGCCGCAACAGTTGTTAAATGTGAAAAACAGCCATAAGTCATTTTTTTCAGTCCCATTGTAACTTCCATCACTAAATGAAAGGTTGCAAGTGGAGGATTATTTATACTGGTAGTCTTTTGACATACAATTATTGGTTTTAGGGGCCGTTCAGAGTTACAATGGCATTTTAAAAAAAAGTGACTTACACCCAACACTCATTCTTAGAAACTCTGCGACATCCCCAGGGTCACATGATCAAAATTCAGGCGTTTGGCAGACAGCATGCATTTAGGACAGCTTAAGGACCAAGGCCAAAAATTTTTTTTTAAAAAAGGTTGCAAAATTAGATCAGAGACGCAAGTGACCCAATTTTTATCACTGTCAGGACTATGAAGGAATTGAGAGAAAATATTTCTTTTACTTGGGAGATATTCATGACTAGTCACAGTTGAGAACTGTGGGCGCGCCGGATTTATGGAACCATCTTCCGGTCGAGCTCCGGATGGCGCCCGATCTCCGCTCCTTCCGGCGCGATCTTAAAACCCACCTCTTTGAACAAGCTGGCCTGGCCTGATGGGACGGGGGTTGGATTTTATAAATGGATCGTAACTTTTAATTGGTATTAATTTATCACGGGCACTGTTGTTTAATTACTTTTTAATAATTTTTAATTTTTGTATCTGGTTTTTATGTATTGCCCTGTTCACCGCCCTGAGTCCTTCGGGAGAAGGGCGGTATACAAATTAAATAAATAAATAAATAAATAGTCAACCCCCCCCCCCCCAAATCACCCTTTTGCTGGGATCAGTGATGGAAGAGAAAGGGCCAAAAAAAAGAATCCAAATGCTTTGATGCAATGCCGATTTACACTGTGGGGTCCTTGGTGCAACTGAGCTTGATTCGTTTTCCTGCAGATGTTTCCTTACCAAACTAAGAAACAGCACTAGGGCGTGGGGTTTGCGAAGTGGAAGAGAAGAGGGCAGAAAAAGGAAGAGGCAAGCTGGGCCTATTGTTGCTGGGACATTTCTCGGCCGTGTCAGGTGCCGTGTGGCAGCCATGTTGGCTGCCCGTGCTGCTTCTGCCTCGCAGGGCCCTTTGCCCTCCTGGCTGCGCTGCTCTGGGCTGCCCTGCTCGGCTGCTCCTGCCTGGCGTGGGGCGAGTCGGCCCAGATCCAGAGTGCCGCCCTGCCACCAGCCTGCCAGGGCCCTTCACCAGTGGCCGCCGGTGGACCTGCACCAGCCACGCCTCTGCCTTTGGGCTGCTTGAGCACCAGCCTGCACGCCTACTTGGTGTTGTAGGCGCCAGGCTAAGAGCTGAACCTGGCACTCTTTGGGCCCTGGCAGGTGATGCACCGCTCATGCCAGCTGGGTGCTTTTGACCTCTACCGGTTGCTCCCGCCAGATCGCCTCCACCCAGCCAGCTGCTGCCGCCACCGCCATAAAATGAGAAAGTAAGGTTGCCATGGGGTGGTCGAATGGCTTCCCTTCGCCTGCCAGACACCTGCCGAAGCCGTGCAGGGTGAGGTTGCCGTGCCCTCGCCTCCCTCAAGCATTTTTTTTACTAACTTGCCTTTCAGCTGCATTGCGCCTTCGCCACGTGTTTGTGGGACCAAAAAAAAAAAAAGTTCAATCAGACTTTCTAAGTTTTTGAGCTCTCGTGAGAAGTTAGAAAGTCTGACTGAACTTTTTTTTTTGTCTCACAAATGCACAGCGGAGGCTGAGAAGTGAACGGAGAAACGCAATGCAGCTGAAAGGCAGGTTGGTACAGTAAAAAAACACTTGGGAGAGGCGAGGGCATCTGGGCAAGGCGGGCATGACAACCTTACCCTGCACAGCTTCAGCAGGTGTCTGGCAGGCAGAGGGAAGCAACTCCATCCCCCCTGCCTCGCCTCCTCATTTTAGGGCAGCCGCAGCAGCCACTGGCTGAGTGGAGGTGATCCGGTGGGAACAGCTGGTAGACACCAAAAGTGATCAGCTGGCATGAGAGCTGCAGCACATGCCTGGGCCCAAAAACACCAGGTTCATCCCTTAGCCCGGCGCCTGCAGCACCGAGTAGGCGTGCAGGTTGGCGCTCTAGCAGCCCAAAGGCAGAATGCAGCTGGTGCAGTTCCACCGGCGGCTGCTGGCAAAGGGCCCTGGCAATCTGGTGGCGGCCCTCCAGATCTGGGCCAACTTGCCCCACCTCAGGCTCGGTGCCCTTCCCACCGCCACCAACCACAGCTGCACCAGTACCACACCGGGTCTGCCACCATGCTCTCACTGCCGCATTGCTTCTCCACCCCATGCACAAGCCCCGCCCAGCCCCACGCGCTCGCGGCCTACTGGTACTGGCCAATAGTAAGCCTTCCCCGAAAGTAAAACCTAGTGTTTACTTCAGAGCATAAAGGAAAGTAAAGACAGGGTCTTACTTTTGGGGAAACACGGTAGTAGGGTAAGAAAATTACCAAGCTCAAAGAGCACCAAGGACCCCACAGTTCAAACCTGAGCTACAAATGTTCTCTTCTATCGGCAGACTTACACGTCAGGCAGCTGCTTCGGAATCAGCTCCACACTGAACCTTGAGCTCTTCTGCGTGACCTCAAAGGGGATCTTCTCCATGGATGTAAAGTGGATATAGAAATTCACCATCACTTCGCCACGCTCATCAGGTTTCTCATTTTCCTCGAACGTATCTGTGCATCCGTGGGCCACCCAAGTGTACGTATCGAGATCAATTGTGAAACCCCCAGTCTTGGTTGTCTCCTTGGACAAAGTGAGTTGCTGGAAGGTCTGGCTGAGGTCTACTTCCTGGTCTTGGAACCCGTGTCCTTGGAGACCCGAAAGGCGAATGCACATGTAGCAGGCGCCAAAATCCATGTCGATGGCACATTCTTTGAGGAACTTCTTGTTGAGTTTGATGGTTCCACAGAGCTGACCTTTTTTGGTCCGCTGCTTCTTCCAAAGGATCGGGACGTCTTGCAGGACAATCGAGTTGTTTTCGGCCAAGGCGCCCAAAGTTGCTTCAATGTCACAAAGAGGCAGCCACACTTTGCGATAATCGGAGGCATCCTTGTAAATGTTCTTTGGGGCTTGGGAAGTGTACTTGGAGAAGCAATCGATGGGTCTCTCGGTGTGTTCCAAGCATACCTCAAAGCCAGGAGTTACTGTCCACAGTTGCACAAATGGCACCAGGAAGCCTTGTTGGACATTGGTGGTCAGTTGGAAATTCAGCACATCGCCAACTTTAAGTTCCACCGACACTTCTTTGTAGTGTGAGCACTTACTCCTCCTCACCACTAACCCCGCACGTTTGGGCTCCAGGGTGTAATTCTTCACCAGGAGGTGGATTAACTTCTCATAGTCTTCATTTTTGACAACTGCAAGGATTTCATGCCACACATCTCCAGAGAAGTGAAAGACGTTCCCTCCGATCTCTGACCTCTTTTCGTTGTCCCCCCTTTTGGTGACCAAGGAGTAAACTCTTCTCCTCCATGTCAGCTTCATACTGTTCTGCTCCTCGATGAAATTTGGTTGGGACACCAACTGAAGGGCTCTATAACTGATGCATGGACTATCTGGAAAGCTCCCCTTGTTGAGAGGAAACATGAGTTTGAAATTCTTGGCCTTCTCTTCAATGTTGGCAATGAAAGCAAACTTCTTTTGAACCTGGCATTTCAACTGGGTGGCCAGTTCCAAAGATTGGACTCTTCGCTCGTACATGTTGGCCCTGCTGTTCTTCCGGTTGAAATCGTGGCAAATGAATTCAATCTCGGGTTGGGAGTACTGGACGGGTTTCTTCGAAATCAGAGAGATGATGTGCCGCTGAACAACAACGTCCATGTAGCGCCGAATCGGAGAGGAAGCCCAAGTGTACGAGTCTACATGCAAAGAGTAGTGGCCCATCTTGGACTGAGGGCAGGAATTCGAGCGAAGAAAATAAGAACGGCTCAGGAGCTTCCAAAATTCTAAATTGATAGGAGCAAGTTTGGGATGGATATCATCTGTGGTAATGAGGTCAAGCATCTTGGCGAAGTCACGGTCGTTGGCCGCTGACTTGAGATGTTCCCAGGAGGAAGTCAAGAGAACAAAGGGTTGGCTGGTCCTCACGGAGACATCACCCGTTGGAACTCCTAGATGATGAGAGAGGTGGGTGGAGAGAGGAATGATCTCTCTGTATTTGTCCTGCATTTGGGAGATTTGCAGAGGATTGGGCTCCATCTGACAACGAAGAGGGGTTAAATTTCTGGTAGGAGCCCGGTTTGTGAGCAGATCTCCCACAGAACTGTTGAAGAGGACCATAAACTCCTCAATCATCTGGTGAGAACATCGCTGACCTAAAGGAATTTCTTCATCCAGCTGGTCATAGTGACAGTCTTCGCGAAGCCTGGACTTCCGGTGGACGCGGGAGAAATGATACGCCATCGCAACACAATCCTCCAAGGTGTCAAAATGAGGTGATGGTGCCTCTATTTTGTAGTGGTTCTTAATTATTCCTTCAGCTTCCTCATAGGTCATCTGCCGATCAGAGCAGATGACGGACATGGCAAAGGAAATTCTTTCCATATGGTCTGTGGCCTTGTCCAGTACAACAAAGAGGGAGATCACCGAACGTTCCTTGTGAGGAAGGAGACTGAAGAGATTTTGACTGAGCTGTGATGGCAACATATGTACGGGCTCTTTCTCAGGAACATAATAAGTTAACCCTCGCTTCTTGGCTTCTGTATCCAAAGGACAATCTTTGGAGATCACTGAGGCCACGTCAGCAATATGGATCCCAATCTCATATTTGTCACCCATATCTCGGACACTGATGGCATCGTCCAGGTCTTTAGCACTCAAGGGGTCAATGGTGAAAGTACAGTGAGCCCGACAGTCTTTCCTCTCCTCTTTCATCAGAGATGGGTGACGGGAGATTAATTTGGTCACCTGGCTGGTCACCGAGGCAGGATATCCATTGGACAAACAATATTCCAACTCCAGAATACGAAGCCCATCCTCTAGTGAGGAAGCCACGGGAAGGACCTCTGTAACAATTCCCATAGGGTAGTAATAACCTTCTCTCCACTTCACGATTTGTACCACAAAAAGGCACGTCTTCCGGTTTTCTGGTGTTATTTTTTTCCAGCCCTTCAACTTGATATTTCCTGCCTGGTCAATTTTGCGGACGGGAATAGCATCACGATCAGCATCAGGACGCAATGGAGGGACAAAGATTTTTGTGACAGACTGGTCAATGGGGATCATGACCCGGAGATCAAACTCATCCACTCTGCAGACAAAGGTGAGATCCCGTTCCACTTCTTTTAAGATGCCCACCACTTTCCCGCGAAGGTTGCCCTCGAAGGTAGTTGCGTTGGGCGTCAGGATCTCCACCAAGACTTGGTCTCCAGTAAAGGCCATGCCACAGTTGAGTCGACCCTTGATCTGGATGGTCACAGAAGGAGCCTCGTCCAGAGTGAAGGCGGAAGCTTGATCAAACCGCTCTTGGATGAATCCGCAGCGTTTGTATCGGTGGGGCTGCATTTGCAAATACTGCTGCATTGTTTGCGAGGAATAGTTGACATACTCTTGTCTTCTGCTTTCAGGGACCGAGACATTCGACTTCACCTTAAGCAGACCTTCCTTGGTGACCGTCACCATCATCTCTTTGCTTTCGTCCAAGAGTTCCTGAAGTATCGGATCATCGAGATTCAAACTCTCTGTGTCGGAGACCCAGGAGTCCGTATCACTACTTTCTTCCTCGCATTCAGAGTTTCCTCTGTTCCAGCTGGTCCAATCGGACACCATCTGCTTTATCTCCTCCAAGGTTAGGTTTTCAGGAATGATGGACTTCTTCTCAATGCACTTCTTGATGAAGCTTTTCCAGATCTTGCTGCACTGGCCATAAGAACACAGAGCGACAGCGTCTCCGACTACGATGACCTGAGACTGAGCTCTGGTTATGATGGTGTTCAACACCCGCGCGTTGTTGAAATACTCCAGGTTAGAGGAACTGACATGGTTGACGCTGTTGCACGTGTGGACCGTGTTGATGATGACGACACGGAATTCTTTCCCTATAGGGGGGAAAAAACACACATAAAAACAGAAGATAAACCTGTTTGTCAATATCATAAAATACATGCTATCCTCGACTTACAACACTTCATTTAGTGACCATTTGAAGTCACAGTGGTACTGAAAAACATGACTTATGACCCTTTTTCACACTTAACGACCATCGCAGCATCCCCATGGTCACGGGATAAAAATTCAGACGCTTGGCAACTGACTCAATATTTGTAACGTTGGCAGGGTCCCAAGGTCACATGATCACCTATGACCACCTTCTGACGAGCAAAGTCAATGGGGAAGCCAGATTCACTTTACAACCGTGTTACTAACTTAACCATTGCAGTGATGCACTTGACAAGTCTGGCAAGAAAGGGTCGCAAAATGGGACAAAATTCACTTAACAACTGTCTCGCTTAGCAATGGCAACTTTAGGCACAGTGGTGATCATAGGTCAAGGACAACCTGCAACAAAATAAGGGCAAAGATAATAAAACGTTACAGATGCAAAGAGAGATTTCAAATTATGGATACATCCGCCCCAAATTGGAAGTATTATCGAACCCCTTTGACAGATATTCCTCAACTTACAGTCATTCCTTTAGCGGCCAGTGGAAGATACAACAGCACTGGAAAAAGTGGCTTGTGACTGGTCATCACATTTAAGGCTGCCGCTGTGTCACCACAATAATGCGATTAAAACTCGGGTGCTTGGTCACCAGCGATTGCAGCATCCCATGGTCATGTGATCACCATTTGCAACTCTCTATAACTGTCTGATTTGGCACAGCAACCAAACAGGACAGGTAGAGACTTCAGTGGATAGTTAGAACTGCAGAAAAATCAATTGCAACCAGCCTGCCTTCCATTGAGGACCTGTGGATTGTGCAGGTTAGGAGGGCTGAGATACTATCTACACACCCCCTCACATCCTGGACATAAGCTGTTTCAGCTCCTCCCCTCTGGATGCTGCTGTAGGGGATTCCATGTCGAAACAACTAGACACAAAGATCGTTTTTCTCCCATGCCATCACTCTGCTGAACACCTAATTCCCACAGCACTGTCTTAGGCCTAAAGATATTTAGCCATGTAGTAGGACTGTAGCCAAGAAATTAAAAGACACTTGCTCCTGGGGAGGAAAGCCATGGCAAATCTAGACAGCACACTAAAACGCAGAGACATCACCCTCTCAACAAAAGTGCGTATAGCCAAGGCTATGGTCTTCCCAATTGCAATGTATGGCTGTGAAAGGTGGACCGTAAGAAAGGCTGAGCGCCAAAGAATTGAGGCCTTTGAACTGTGGTGCTGGAGAAGACTCCTGCGAGTCCCTTGGACTGCAAGGCGATCAAACCGGTTGGTCCTAGAGGAGATCAACCCTGACTGCTCTTTAGAAGGCCAGATCCTGAAGTGGAAACTCAAATACTTTGGCCACCTCATGAGAAGGAAGGACTCACTGGAGAAGAGCCTAATGCTGGGAAAGGCGGAGGGCAAGAGAAGAAGGGGACGACAGAGAATGAGGTGGCTGGATGGAGTCACTGAAGCAGTAGGCATGAGCTTAAATGGACTCCAGAAGATGGTGGAGGACAGGAGGGCCTGGAGGAACGTTGTCCATGGGGTCGCGAGCGGTCAGACATGACTTCACAGCTAACAACGACAACAAGGGCTGTATTATTATTATTATTATTATTATTATTATTATTATTATTATTATTATTATTATTATTATTATTATTATATTATACCTTCTCATCTTCTCTCATCTTCCCTACAACTTTCTCCTATTGATACCTTATCCTTTATCACTTGTTGTTTGTATCTTACGATTAATGATTGTAATTATGATTTTTGGATCTATGATCTCTCACTTGTTTTTTTTATATGTACACTGAGAGCTTATGCACCAGAGAGAAATTCCTTGCCTGCGGTAATTACTCTTGGCCAATAAAGAATCCCACTCCATTCATTCTTTCCCAAGGACTCTGCAAGCAATCCTAAATGAGCTCCAGTTGCAGAGTGCCTAAAATAAAACGATGGGAGACGTAAGGAAAGAGGCAAGTACCCATCGCCACTGTGAATCCAGTTTGTAAGTAGCCCTGGTAGATCCAGTGTAACTTTGAACAGTTGCTACGTGACCAATCATAAGACGAGGACTATTTTTTGTTTGAAAATATTTCACTGCAGACTTCCCCTGTTTGAAGCCTGCGGTTCTCATCATCTGAAATCAACATCGCCAGGTTGGCTTGGGACAATAGATAACCTAGTCCAGGGGTAGGCAACCTCGGCTCTTTTATGACTCATGGACTTCAACTCCCAGAATTCCTGAGCCAGCCATGCTGAGGGGAAAGGGAGGGGTTTCCAAGCTGAGCCAAGCTGGCTCAGGAATTCTGGGAGTTGAAGTCCATGAGTCATAAAAGAGCCGAGGTTGCCTACCCCTGACCTAGTGCCACCAATCAAGAGACTATCCTGTTGGAGAAAGGTTAGGCTGCAGGGCTGTGATTTGTGCCAAGTTTCAGAAACTCTGCTTTTGAGAGTTTAAGAGGCCTGCTTTTCAGGTCATCCTAACACCTTCTTGTAAAGGACAGGTAAAATTGGAACAGGAAGCTTACCTGGTAAGTTGTCATCATTCTCCACCGTCACCTCTGAAAAGCCTCTTTTTCTCAGCCTGTCTCGGATAAATTTCACCTGGGGGAAAAAAAATCGAAGTTATCAGCATGTTCTTTTATTTGTGGATTTAGACTCGGTCTCTTTTCATCTGGAATGGGTCCTCTCTGGGCCGGCTTCAAAGGGTAAAACTGTTGAAAGCCTTAAGCATTAAAAATGTGCCTTAGGGACAGAATGACTCAATGGCTGAGCCTCTAACTTGGGGGTTGTGGTGAAATATGGACCTTTTATGACCTGCTGACTCAGGAATTCTGAAAGTTGAAGTCCACAAGACATACAGTAATTCCCCACCTCTGCCTAGCTCAACAAAGCATTGCATTCTGGGCTGACATTCATCAGAGTTTCCCAGTGGGGAGCCAATCTGAAGGAAGGGCATCGACTTAGCCTGGAGAACTCATGGCTGCAAGACGTGGTGATGGCCTCTCATTTGGATGTTATTTCCTTGTTTATTATATTTTTATCCCTTCATTGTTAACTTTAAAAGTAACTCAAGGAGGTGTACGTAATCCTCCTTCCTCTTCCTAGTGTATTTTCCCTACAACATCCTTGTGAGGCGGTTGAGCTGAGAGAGAGGGATTGGCCCAAAGTCATACAATGGCTTTCATACCCGAGACAAGACTAGAACTTCCCATCTCCTAGTGATTGGCCCAAAGACACCCAGCCAGTTTTCCTGCCTAAGGTGGAACTAGAACTCATCATCTTCTCGTTTCTAGGCCAGCACCTTCACCATTAGGCCAAACTGGGTGTCTTTAAACCTTTTAAAAGGGGACTCAAGGAATTCCTGACAGACAGGATTATCCATGGCTATTTGAAGATTCCATGTGACCTCAATCTTTGATGGCAAGAGATTGAGGCCAAGAGAAGAAGTGGCTGGATGGAGTCACTGAAGCAGTAGGCGTGAGCTTAAATGGACTCCAGAAGATGGTAGAGGACAGGAAGGCCTGGAGAAACGTTGTCCAAGGGGTCGCAATGGGTCGGACACGACTTCGCAACTAACAACAACATGTGACCTCTGGGCCTAGTGCAGTATATCCCCCCAAAATACCAGTTTTAGCAGGAGAGAGAGGGGGGCGGGGTTAGCCACAGAAATGTTGGGCTCAATTGTGGTCATAAGTTGAAGATTACCTGTAATGGAGAATGTAAAAACATCACACACCCTTGAAACCTCACCTGTATGCCAGAAGAGACCACGCAGATGGACTTGAGGTCCTTCTCCCCCCATTCAGCCGGCCATTTCTGACTCATTTCTTCGACCTTCTCGATGATCTGTTCAATTTCAGAGAGGTTGTACCAGCTCATGGATCTGTCCTTCTCCACACTTCCGGAGACGTGACAAAACATGAGTGGATAGAATTCCGGGTGAGGAGGGATGTTGCCTTTGGCACTGATGGTATCTTCTCTGCCCACGTAGAAGTGTTTGGAGACAAACTCAATGATTCCTGCGGTGGAGCGATAGTTCTCGTTGAAGATGATTCTGCTTTTGGTGGCCACTTCGTGCTGCTCCTTCTTATAATTTTGGAAGAGGCGATTCAGCAGGGTGTAGTCAGCGGACTGCTCGTCCTTGTGCAAGGAGTAGAACCTGGGGGTCTTCTGCATATGGTCCCCTGCCAGGACAATCAAAGTTCTCAGGGTCGCCAGAGAGAGAGGGACTAGAGCTTCACACTCCAACATCTGGGCAGCCTCATCAATCAAGATGTGGGTGAAATAGCCAGGCGGTAACCCAAGGTCTCCCGAGATCATGCAGGTTGTGAGGACAATGCGGTGCTTATCGATATATTCTCTAGTAGGGAGGCAAAACTGTTCCCCGCTCTGAGAGAGACAGCAGTAGCGAAGGGTGATGTGGTCGGTTGTTTTGACCGAACGGTAAATGGATTTCACCCTTAACGGAACAGCCTCAGGGTGTGAGGAGATGACATAGTTATGGAAGTATTCGCGAATGTAGATGTCAGCCGCACTGGAAAATGAAAAGCAGCGTAACAGGGGTTGTCGCATTTCTGCATATCTCTCCGAAATTCTTCATTGGACACATGAATTCCTGGTCAATTTTATATCCCTCTAGGGAAGAAGGGGGATTTTAACTCAAAAGTGAGCTAAAATGGCAGCCCCAGTGGTGAAATTGAATCCCACCCTTTGTTTACCTGAGTTATAGGTGTCACACCTGTGAAAAGGGGGGGAGGGTTTAAATCTTAGCTGCCATCTTGCCTTTTTCAACCCCCTTAAGAAAGCTAAAACCTAAATTAAGCAATAAGAATTGCTGTTCCGACAAGTTACTTCCTCTACATTTGGTCTTTTTTTAACCCAAAGTTGTTTTTGGGGTACAATGGTAAATCGGGACCAGAATTTCCATCACTAAGTGATACAGTCATAAAGCAAGACATCACATAACCACACTGCTTGGTGACAGCAATTTTGGCAGTCTCTGTTACCATCATTATGCAAGCAGCACAGGTCATTAAATGAGGATCTCACATGTCTGCGACTTATGACTTCCTGTCGGCTTCCCATAAGCAAATTCATTGGGGAAGCTGGCAGGAAGTGGCAAGTTGCAATCACAAGATTATTTGCAAGCAAGCCAGCCAGCCAGAAGACAAGAACTTCAAGTGGGTGTTACAAAGAATGAGATCGCCCTGACTGTTAACAAGAAGCTTTTTGGGGGGGGGGGAAGCGGTAGGGGCAACTTATGAGAGCAGCTTGTGACTTCCTGCTGGTTTTCCCATTGTTTCTGCTTGTGGAAAACCAGCAGGATTGCAAATCACATGTCTGCAGGGGCACTGTGACAGCCATAACATCTGAGGACTCATTGTAAGTTTCCCTCATTCAGAACCATCATAACTTTGACCAGTCGCTGAACAAATGGACGTAACCTGAAGAGAACTTGTATTTCCTACCATACTGTGGTATTAATTTGATAAAACTACCCAGCATCCTCTGGAATGGGGCAGCTAACAAACTCAAGAAATAATTCTCCCCTCCTTACTTCCTGGAAAGACCCGAGTGGAGTGCTGACATTTTGAGATTAAAAAGTTGCACAAAGACTACTTTTGTAGAATCCTCTAGATCAGAATTTCTCATCCTTGATAATTTTAAAATGTTTGGACTTCAACTCCCAGAATTCTCCAGCCAGTCACGTGAGGGGGTCTAAGTCCACACGTATTGAACTTGACGAGGTTGAGAAACAACACTTCCAATCAGCAATACGTTTGTTTTTGGCACAAAACGTTGAGCTCAATGTGGTACATTTAGACGAAGCATTAAAGCATTGCTAACAAGCTAATTAGGAGATGACCAGACTGAGCCGGAGGGTGGGGTCAAGTGCATCATCAGCTTAGAATCTCTACACATCAAAATAAGAGTTGGACTAAAAGATCTCCAAGGTCCCTTCCTGTTCTGTTCTGTTCTGTTCTGTTCTAGTCTAGTCTAAAGGCAAGCTGTTCCACTGCTTAATTATTCTGACTGTCAGGAAATTTCTCCTTAGTTCTAGGTTGCTTCTCTCCTGGATTAATTTTTTGTTCAGCCTTCAGGTGCTTTGGAGAATAGGTGGACCCCCCCTCTTCTTTGTGGCAGCCTCTCAAATATTGGAAGATTGCTATCATGTCACCCCTAGTCCTTTTCATTAAATTAGTCATACCCAATCCCTGCAACCGTTCTTTCTATGTTTGAGCCTCCAGTCCCCTGATCATCTTTGTTGCTCTTCTCTGCACTCTTTCTAGAGTCTCGACATCTTTTCTATATTGTGGTGGCCAAAACCTGTAGTGTTTTTGAACCCTATCCTGGTTCCTGATTTCTTTCACCTAACACAACTGTGAGTTTAGCCTGCTGGACTTTTTTTTTAATCCCATTTATATCCCACCCTTCTCCGAAGACTCAGGGCAGCTTACAATCTAAGAAGCACAAATCAATGTGCTTAGCAATAGCCTTCATTCTATGTATATGCCTGCTTATTAGGGCTTTCGCCCCCCCCCCCAAGTGGCATTTTTACAAAGTCAGCTTATTGCCCCCAACAATCTGGGTCCTCATTTTACCTACCTCGGAAGGATGGAAGGCTGAGTCAACCTTGAGCCTGGTGGGACTCGAACCTGCACTAATTGCAGGCAGCTGGTGTTACTTAAGGAGGCATTAGCCCACTGCTCCACCAAGGCTCTGGACTTCCCTGGATCTCGTTCACATATTGCGTAAACTCAGCTATCAAACAGAACAGTGTCCCTAAAATAATCTCAACCCTGGGAAGACACCAGAATATTTACTTCCCTCCAGCAGCCAAAGGCTAATAAAACTTCAAACCAAGATTACCTGTTGGTGTGCGTGCAGATAAGCACACGAGTCTGGGGCTTTTTGATGATCTCCAGAGTAGTCTTGGCCAACGTGAAGGTCTTCCCGGTCCCAAATGGTCCATAGATCAAAAGTGGTGGGGTTCTACGGGCTTCGGTCACCTGGCCAGTGATGAAGGCAAGAGCTTGCTTCTGCTTTGCGTTCCCCCATGGCACCTGCAAAGAGCCACGTGGGATGGAGCAGTTGGTCACATCTGGAAAGACCAGCTTCACATCCCACAAGTTGTCCACAGCCTGGTGCCATTGACAGAACTGGAGCTGGTCAGTCTGGAACTGGACTTCCATCTTGGCACGCGTGTCTGGCTGGAGGCCCAGTTCCATGCAGCAACGTTGGGGAAGGAAAAGACAGATGCTCTTCTCGGTAATTGCTTCTATCTCGATGGAGACCTCGTAAACTCGGTTGTTGGCAGGTGGATCCCGGGCCAAGAAGGCTGTTCTGACCGAGCGTTGAAGCAGGTACCCTTCGTCAGAGTCCATGGTCAATGAGTAAGGGGTCGGGACTTGGGCGTAGAGCTGTCCTGGGAGAGCAAACTTCATCCCTGATGGAAAGACTTCCACACACTTCACGAAAGAGACCACCGCGTGCAAGTTGAGCCTGGGTCAGAAGAAGAGGATCAGACATGGGAAGATGAGTGGAAGAATTGGGGGCAGGAGGAAAAGATAAAGCAACTGGGACAATGCCCATTCTAACCATATGCCTCCTTAAGTAACACCAGCTGCCTGCAATTAGTGCAGGTTCGAGTCCCACCAGGCTCAAGGTTGACTCAGCCTTCCATCCTTCCGAGGTAGGTAAAATGAGGACCCAGATTGTTGGGGGCAATAAGCTGACTTTGTAATAATGCCGCTTGGGGGGGGGGGAAAGCCCTAATAAGCAGGCATATACATAGAAGGAAGGCTACTGCTAAGCACATTGATTGGTGCTTTAGATTGTAAGCCGCCCTGAGTCTTCGGAGAAGGGCGGGATATAAATGGGATTAAAAAAACAACAACCATATTCTCTCTGCAATGTCCTCCCCCTTTAAAATGGATGGGCATTCTAGGTCTTAGAAGCTTCACTCTCTTTGGTCCAGTGCCATCCCTTCTGGAAACATTTGACCATAGCTCCCATTATCCCCAACCTACATGACAAAGACATTTTGGGGAGGCTGGACAAAGGGAAGTCAATATAAACAAATCAAGAGATATGAGGGGGTTGTGTTGGCAGCTCTCTCCAGCAATTCAAGAGACCCACATTGATCTAGTGGTGAAGGCACAAGACTAGAAACCAGGAGACCAGTGAGTTGTAGTTCTGCCTTAGGCACAAAAGCTGGCTGGGTGACTCTGGACCAATCACCAGGAGATGGTGAGTTCTAGTCTCACCTTAGGCACGAAAGCTGACTAAGTGACTTTGGTCCAATCACTAGGAGACTGTGAATTCTAGTTCTAACTTAAGCATGAAAACCAGCTGGTGATTTGGGCCAATCACCCAAGATGGTGGGTTCCCCAGCTAGCCATTTGGGACCTGTAGTCTTTACATCTTTAGGCACATTAAAGGAACTATTTTTTTTAATTGAAAAGTTTTAAAATACAGTTTTCCTTTAAAAAAACCCCCCTTCCCCCTCCCTACTCCCCCCCTACCTCCCCCCAACCTCCCTCCCTCCTCCCCTCCCTCCATCCCCCCCTCCCCCCCCCCCGACTTCCCAGAGCTAAATACAAGGTATATATCTATAAAAAGGCAATCATAAACAACCATATACTACCCACTATAAAATCAAAAATCCATTACTCTCTAGCTTATATAGGATAAGACACACCTTAACAATATTAACTATATATAAAAAACTAGAATAAAAAAGAAAAAAAAACGAAAGAAGACTTATTCGAATGCTACATAAAACTTCTTAACCCTATACTTGTTCTGGATAAACTCAATCCATTTTCTCCATTCCATAATATAGCGTTCTTGCGAATGATCTTAATTATTGTTTTAACCTTGGGCATTTATTTAATCGCTTTTAACTTTTGTATCCTGTTTTTGTATTTATTGCCCTGTACACCGCCCTGAGTCCTTCGGGAGAAGGGCGGTATAAAAATATAATAAATAATAAAAATAATAATAATAAAAGTTATTGCTAGTGCCATTGCTATTTTGTTCTGTTCCGTTCTGTTCTATTCTATTGCCATGGTGGCGCAGTGGTTAGAATGCAGCATTACAGGCTTATTCTGCCGACTGCTATCCGTTCAATCCTGACCGGCTCAAAGTTGACTCAACCTTCCATCCTTCCGAGGTCACTAAAATAAGGACCCAGATTGTTGGGGGCCATATGCTGCTTCTGTAAAATGCTTAGAGAGGGCAGTAAAGCACTGTGAAGCGGTATATAAATCTAAAGTGCTATTACTATTTTGTAAACATTGCAAATATTCTCCTTTACTGCTATTGCTAGAACTCGTTTCTTCCTCTCCGGGATAAAAACAGGGAAATTCTTGGGGAGAGTTTCGAAGCTCACATTATCCCACCAGTCTTGATTTGGTTGAGACCCACTTACTTGGAAATCAAAAGTTGTTGAGCTTCCTCTTCCCGGAAAAGGAAGTTGTGCATTTCTTCACAGTAGTTGACGCGGGTGATGGGCTTCCCCCGGGTCCCTCGCTGAAAGTCCATCGAGAGGGAGGGGGCCTTGTACTTCGCCACCAGTTCCACTTTCTTGCTCGTGCGATCCATGCTGGGCACCACCACACGGTTGCCAGTGTGCCAGCGTCCACTCTGCACGAAGCAGCTCCCAGACTCGTTGGCCGGATTCACCCGCCAGGCCGCTTCTTTCTGACCCACCCGGACGTGGAGCTTTTGAACCAAGACAGGCCGGCTGCCAAAATCAAAGACCACCCATTGCTCGTAGATCCCGAAGGTGCGACTCTTCATGCAGACTTTCACCTCAATGGCGGGTGGAGACGCCCGGATGGTTTTGAAGCTCTTTCCAGATGCGTAGGTGAGGAGCGGAGTCTGCCCTGGCACGGCTAGGTGGAAGATGGCTCCTGGGGCTCTCTTTAATAGGGCCACATGAATCAAGGGCTTCTGAAGAGGGGGAAAATATAGGGAAAGAAGAAGAAGGGAAATCAGATCCTGGGTGTCAGAGGTAATCTTGAAATGGAAATGAAAGAACGGTCAGATCAACTTCTGCTCAGCCCTAGGAAGGAAAAGGAGGTGAGAAAGAAACTCAAGACGACCCCACCTTGATTCTCCTTGGTATAAGAGGGGGCGAAGGGAAACCCTGCAGAGTTTGGAGGGAGGGAGGGAGGAGTGGCATAGGGTCTCCTCCCAAGACCCCTTCCAAACTCTTCAAAGGAAGGTGGGTTTTTGTTCCTTCCTCCCTCCCTTCTCTCTCGAGTTCCTTCTTTCCATCTCTCCTCCTTCCTCCCTCTCCCCTCCCTCCTTCCTTTCTTCCTCCCTCCTCTCTCGAGTTCCTTCTTTCCATCTCTCCTCCTTCCTCCCTCTCCCCTCCCTCCTTCCTTTCTCCTTCCCTTCTCTCTAGTTCCTTCTTTCCATCTCTCTTCCTTCCTTGCTTCTTCCCTTTCTCCCTCCCTTCTTCCAAGTTCCTTCTTTCCGTCTCTTTCTTCCTCCTCTCCATCCTTCCTTCTTTCCTTCCTCCCTCCCTTCTCTCTTGAGTTCCTTCTTTTCATCTCTCCTTCCTTTCTCGCTCCGTTCTCTTTTGTTCCTTCTTTCCATCTCTCTTCCTTCCTTCCTTCTTTCCTTCCTCCCTCCCTCTCTCGAGTTCCTTCTTTCCGTCTCTCCTTCTTCCTCCTCTCCGTCCTTCCTTCTTTCCTTCCTCCCTCCCTTCTCTCTCGAGTTCCTTCTTGCCATCTCTCCTTCCTTCCTTGCTTCTTTCCTTTCTCCCTCCCTTTTCTCTCTACTTCCTTCTTACCATCTCTCCTCCTTCCTCCTTCTCCTCTCCCTCCTTCCTTCTTTCCTTCTTCCCTCCCTTCTCTCTCCAGTTCCTTCTTCCCACCTCTCCTTCCTGCCTGGCTTCCTTCCTCTCATTTATTCCTCCCTCCCTCCCTCCCTCCCTCCCTGGATGCTTGCTTGTGACCAACCACTCTGTGCACATCCAGCCAACCGCCGTGCGTTTCAGCAAATCATGGCTGAGGACAGCACTCACCATGCAGCACGTGCCCAGCCATCAAGGCACGTTCTCTTTTGCAGGCAACGCAGCCGGGCAGAGTCCTGGAGCCCCAAAGGAGAAACAGGTTCCCTTCCCCGCAAGTTTGTGGGCATTTTGCCTTGCCAGCTCACCTGGGAATGGACGGCGAAGACCCACTGATATTGCAACTTCTTGTTCTCGGACTGGATCCGCAGTGGCTGCTGGCAGGTCACCCTCACTCCCTCCACGGCCTCCGAAATCTGACGGAGACAAAGGGAGTCAGGAGAACCAAGGAAGGGATCGCGTCTTAATTTTGTCCCAGGTTCAAGAGCATCATAACCAAGGCACCTCAAAATCGCGAGACTGCACTGAGTTCTAATCCACAGCTGCAACTTGGTTGGGCAGGGCTCAAATGCAAAAATTTTTACCAGTGTTTCAAAATCTGAATTTGTAGCTTTCATCCGAAGGCGGCCTGGGGTGTTTTTCCCCCTAATCACCCACCTGTGCAACGTCATTCTATGCTTTACAGGTAAGTCCCTGACTTACGAGCACAGCTGGGACCAGAATTTCCATTGCTAAACAAGGCGGTTGTTAAAGTGTCTCCTGCCCAATTTTATGACCTGGGTTATCCACGGTTGTGAAGCGAATCGCCGTAGTTGTTAAGTGAATCAGATGGTTGTTAAGTGGATCCGGCTCCCCCCCCCCGCCCGGTTGCCTTTGCTTGTCGATAACTCAGCTGGGAAGGTCACAAGTGGTGATCACCTGACCCGTGGACAGTGCAACAGTCACCAATCAATGTCGGTTGTCAAGTGCTCAAATTTCGATCACATGACCACGAGGATGTGGTGACGGTCGTAAGGAAGAGGCTCCCTTTGTTTAGGCACCCGTTTGAAGTGATCGCATTCCTTAATGTTGTTGTAACTTCCAATGGTTGCTAAACAAAGGGATGTTAAGTCAAAAGCTACCTCAATCTAGGATTGCCTTGGTGTGTTCTGTGAAATGGTTCATTATCAAGTGAGAAATAGGTACAGCACGAACTCCACAAACTCTAATCCAGGGGGTCTTCAAACTTGGCTACTTTTAAGACTTGCGAACTTCAACTCCCAGAATTCCTCAGCTCGGCTGAGCTGAGGAATTCTGGGAGTTGAAGTCCGCAAGTCTTAAATGTGGCCAGGTTTGAAGACCCCCTGCTCTAATCCAATCAACTGTTCAATGCGATATGCAAACTCGGCCCAAAATCGGTGACTGATGCAAGCCACAATGAGTTCATGTGGATGGACCTTGCGATACAAAATAAATCTCACAGACTGAGAACATTAAAATTCTAAAACTGATAAAGACAACAAATAAGCAATCATCGCCATCTCACTCCATAATGAAGGATTAATTAATTATATCTCAAAGCCTTGTGGGGAAAAGGTTGATTTTGTGACTTTCCAAGCAAACATCTGAATTGGTGCCAGAAAAAAAAATATTGGAAACTCAAGTTTTCTTCTTTGGACACTCTTGGCTAGGTTGAATTTCAGCTCCTGTCATTCCCAGCCAGTCCTGCATGAGACGTGTTTAGTTAAAAGAGTATCTTCCTGCAATAATTATAAGGGATCATGTGGCAGCTGTGTTTAGCATGCTGTGTGTTGCTTTAGGACAGTTTTTTCTCAGCCATGGCAACTTTAAGAGGGGTGAACTTCAACTCCCAGAATTCCCCAGCCTTCATCCTTTAAGACAGATAGACTTCAAATCCCAGAATTCCCAAGCCATTCTTTAAGATGGGTGGACTTCAACTCCCAGAATTCCTCAGCCCGCATGCTTTCAGAGGGGTGGACTTCAACTCCCAGAATTCCTCAGCCCGCATGCTTTCAGATGGGTGGACTTCAACTCCCAGAATTCCTCAGCCCGCATGCTTTCAGATGGGTGGACTTCAACTCCCAGAATTCCTCAGCCCACATGCTTTAAGATGGGTGGACTTCTATTCCCAGGATTGGGAAATTGAAGTCCACCTATCTTAAAAGTTTCCAAGTGGGGAAAAACTTTCCACTAGGGAATTCTTAAGCAATCAGTTGCCTAAGGGAAAGATCTTTTGCCCTAAAATATTGACTGAACCTCCACAGACAGGAGTAGCATACCTGAATGCTCAGACCCTCAAGCAAAGCAAGCCTGTGAATTTTATCCCATGTTTTTGAGCAGCACAACAGCGAAGGATGTAGAACAGGGGTCTTCAAACTCGCCAACGTTTAAGACTTGTGGACTTCAACTCCCAGAATTCCTCAGCCAGACAACTTTAAGACATGGGCTGGCTGAGGAATTCTGGGAGTTGAAGTCCACAAATCTTAAAAGTTGACGAGTTCAAAGACCCTTGATCTAGAAGGCGGTTCCTTCTCCCTCTCTGACTACGAAATGCAGGATTCCCCCGCCACGAATCCACGCGCGTTATCCAGTTAGAGTCCCCAACTTACAATTAAGACTTCGTTGTGGCTTGTCTGGTACTCGGCGATAAGCCGATCCTGGTAAGCTAAAAGACCATCTTCCTTGGCTGTCTTCTTCTTTTTCTCTGCCGTTTTGGCCCGCTGGATCCACTCTTCCAATTCCTGGACCGAATGCGCCAGGGCACAATCCTGCCCGTATTCGCAAACGTCTGGTCTGCAGCATGGGGTGGATGGGGTGGGGGTGGGGAGACAAAAAAAAATCCAACTCAGAGATAAAAGGCTTGGAGACAGATAAATCCTTATAAGAGCCTTGGTGGAGCAGTGGGCTAATGCCTCCTTAAGTAACACCAGCTGCCTGCAATTAGTGCAGGTTCGCATCCCACCAGGCTCAAGGTTGACTCAGCCTTCC
Source organism: Vipera berus (assembly GCF_964194415.1). Taxonomy (NCBI): domain Eukaryota; kingdom Metazoa; phylum Chordata; class Lepidosauria; order Squamata; family Viperidae; genus Vipera; species Vipera berus. The sequence continues at coordinate 4,587,189 of NC_138204.1, forward strand.
ATCCTTCCGAGGTAGGTAAAATGAGGACCCAGATTGTTGGGGGCAATTAAGCTGACTTTGTAATAATGCCGCTTGGGGTGTGTGTGAAAGCCCTAACAAGCAGGCAGATACATAGAATGAAGGCTACTGCTAAGCTTGTAAGCCGCCCTGAGTCTTCGGAGAAGGGCGGGATATAAATGGAATAAAAATAAATAAAATAAATAAATAAATAAATCCATCCCTCTTTTTTGAGGAGAAGCTGATTAAGAATGATGCTTAGATTCACGTTGAAGCCAAAGCATCATTACCAGTGGTTCTCAACTTATGACCGATCGCTTAGTGACTATTTTGAGCTTCGAGGGGTGCTCCAGATGTCTCTGGCATTGCACCCAAGGGTGCCTATTACTGTTGGCGCTGCAGGTAGCCCACGACCAACCACACCCTAACGGAGCCCAAATTTTTGTTGCTAAGCGAGACGGTTGTTGAGTGAGGTTTGCCCCATTTTGCAACCTTTCTCGCCACAGTTGTTAAGTGAATCACTGCAGCAACACGGTCGTTAAGGGAATCTGGGTTTCCCGCTGACCTTGCTTGCCAGATGGCCACAAAAGGGGATCACATGATCCCAGGACACTGCAGCTGTTATAAATATGAGTTTCAGAACAGAACAGATAACCAGAGCTGGAAGGAACCTTGGTGGTCATCTAGTCCAACCCCCTGCTCAGGCAGGAGACCCTATACTATTTCAGACAAATGGCTGTCCAGTCTCTTCTTAAAAACTTCCAGTGTTGGAGCATTCACCGCTTCTGGAGGCAGGTTGTTCCACTGGTTAGTTGTTCTGTCAGGAAGTTTCTCCTTAGTTCTAGGTTGCTTCTCTCCTTGAGTTTTTTGCCAAGCGTCCCAAATTTTGATCATGGGACCATGGGGAGGCTGCAGCCTTAACTGAGAGATGTCACTTTTTCCAGTGCTGTTGTAATTTTGGTCGCTAAATGAACTGTTGCAAGTCGAGAACTACCTGTACTTTGCTTTCTTTTCCTACAGTATTTCTGTTTCTATTTGTGATTCCCCCCCCACCCCCACCAGTTCTTTCTTCTCTATTCTGCTGTCTCCAGATTCTGCCAAGTCAACTGTCCAGACTGTGGGATCCTTGGTATTCTCTGAGCTTGCTTGTTATCTTACAGACATTTCATCACCCAACTAGGGAACATCATCAGTCCTAGAAGGCAGTAGGGTTTGTGGGGAGGAGGAGGAGGAGGAGGAGGAGGAGGAGGAGGAGGAGGAGGAGGAGGAGGAGGAGGAGGAGGATGACGACTGTGGGGTCCTTGGTGCTCTCTGAGCTTGGTTGTTTTCTTGCAGACATTTCATCACCCAACTAGGGAACATCATCAGTGCTAGAAGGCAGTAGGGGAGGAGGAGGAGGAGGAGGAGGAGGAGGAGGAGGAGGAGGAGGAGGACCAGGACGACGTGGGGTCCCTGGTGCTCTCTGAGCTTGGTTGTTTTCTTGCAGACGTTTCATCACTCAACTAAGGAACATCATCAGTGCTAGAAGGCAGTGGGTGTGTGGAGAGGAGGAGGAGGAGGAGGCGGAGGAGGAGGAGGAGGACTGTGGGGTCCCTGGTGCTCTCTGAGCTTGGTTGTTTTCTTGCAGATGTTTCATTACCCAACTAGGGAACATCGTCAATGCTAGTAAGAAATGGGGTTTTCTCCCAGTTTACATTCTAGTGGTTTGCCCTGTCAGGACTGGTGGGATGGAGGTTGTTTGATTGGGCTGTTAAATGCTAGCTTGTTTGGCCGTTGCTTGATTAGGGTATTTTTCACTTCTTGATGGTTGATGTCAATCTTGGTAGTTAATTTATGCTCATTTGAGTGATGATTGCTAGTGGGGAACTATTTTGGTCTTCATCTTCCCTTTTTTGGCCTGTTGACTTGTCTCTTTTGCACAGTGCGTAGATACTGTTTATATCTATGTGCCTGTTGTTGCCAGAGTGCCAGGGCTCTAGAAATTCCCTACTGTTTTTGGACTTGGCTTGGTCTAGGATGGTCAGTTTCCCAGTTAAGTCTCTCCATACCATCAACTTTGAAAATGAGCGCGGCTGGAGCCATTTTCCCTACTCAGTTGACGCAGAGCACAGAGGGAGAGGGGACGGGTTACCAGATGCTTCGCTAAACAGCTTTTTTCCCATGGGAACCAAGGCCATCGGCTGCTCCCGGGACTGCAGGCCGGGCGTTTGATGAAAAGCCCGCCCAGAAGATGTATTGGGGAACGTAGTAGCTTGCAAAGGTTATAGGGGTGGGATATTGGGGAATGTTACGTGTCTGTGCAGACTCAGCTTCACTTTTGATGTGCTGATGCTCTGTATCAATAAACATGTTTTTGAGGAATTTGCCAGCCTCGGAGTTCTGCTTTTTTTGTCTCTTGTCTGCCGGAACCATGACACATACGTCGTGAAACGAAAGAGGGTTTACAGGTCTTCTGACTGCTAGTTGGTGTTGGTGAATGCATCTGGTGTTCTGCCTGTTTGTCCTATGCAGCGGCTTTTGCAGTCTTTACACTGTATGTATGTCTCCCACCAAGCCACTAGCATATGAACTGAGAGCAAACCCCACTGCCTTCTAGCACTGATGATGTTACCTAGCTGGGTCATGAAATGTCTGCAAGAAAACAATCAAGCTCAGAGAGCACCAAGGACCCCACAGTCGTATTATTATTATTATTATTATTATTATTATTATTATTATTATTATTATTATTATTATTATTATTATTATTATTATTCCTCCTACTCTTCCTCCTCCCCCCATATTCCACTCCCTTCTAACACTGATGATGTTACCCTGTAAACCGCCCTGAGTCCTTCGGGAAAGGGCGGTATACAAATCCAATTAAATAAATAAATAAAATAAATAAATACCTGGGTCATGAAATGTCTGCTAGCAAACAAACAAGCTCAGAGAGCACCAAGGACCCCACAGTCGTATTATTATTATTATTATTATTATTGTTGTTGTTGTTAGTTGCGAAGTCGTGTCCGACCCATCGCGACCCTATGGACAATGTTCCTCCAGGCCTTCCTGTCCTCTACCATCTTCTGGAGTCCATTTAAGCTCACACCTACTGCTTCAGTGACTCCATCCAGCCACCTCATTCTCTGTCGTCCCCTTCTTCTATTGCCCTCAATCTTTCCCAGCATTAGGCTCTTCTCCAGTGAGTCCTTCCTTCTCATTAGATGGCCAAAGTATTTGAGTTTTAGCTTCAGGATCTGGCCTTCTAAAGAGCAGTCAGGGTTGATCTCCTCTAGGACTGACCGGTTTGATCGCCTTGCAGTCCAAGGGACTCGCAGGAGTCTTCTCCAGCACCATAGTTCAAAGGCTTCAATTCTTTGGCGCTCAGCCTTTCTTATGGTCCAGCTTTCACTGCCATACATTGCAACTGGGAAGACCATAGCCTTGACTATACGCACTTTTGTTGACAGGGTGATGTCTCTGCTTTTTAGTGTGCTGTCTAGATTTGCCATGGCTTTCCTCCCCAGGAGCAAGCGTCTTTTAATTTCTTGGCTACAGTCCCCATCTGCAGTGATCTTGGAGCCCAGGAAAATAAAATCTGTCACTACCTCCATTTCTTCCCCATCTATTTGCCAGGAATTGAGAGGGCCAGATGCCATGATCTTGGTTTTCTTAATGTTTAGTTTCAACCCACATTTTGCACTCTCCTTCTTCACTCGCAACAAGAGGCTCTTTAGTTCCTCTTCACTTTCTGCCATTAGAGTGGTATCATCTGCATATCTTAGGTTGTTGATGTTTCTTCCGGCAATCTTAATTCCAACTTTTGATTCATCTAGCCCTGCCTTTCTCATGATGTGCTCTGCATATAAGTTAAATAGGCAAGGCGACAGTATGCAGCCTTGCCGGACTCCTTTCCCAATTTTGAACCAATCAGTGGTTCCGTGTCCAGTTCTCACTGTTGCTTCTTGGCCTACATATAGGTTTCTCAAGAGACAAATAAGATGGTCTGGTATGCCCATCTCTTTAAGAACTTGCCAGAGTTTGTTATGATCCACACAATCAAAGGCTTTAGCATAGTCAATGAAGCAGAAGTAGATGTTTTTCTGGAACTCTCTAGCTTTCTCCATGATCCAGCGTATGTTAGCAATTTGATCTCTAGTTCCTCTGCCTCTTCGAAATCCTGCCTGTACTTCTGGTAGTTCTCGATCCACATACTGCTGGAGTCTAGCTTGTAGAATTTTAAGCATAACTTTACTAGCATGAGAAATGAGTGCAATGGTGCGATAGTTTGAACATTCTTTGGCACTGCCTTTCTTTGGAATTGGAATGTAAACTGATCTTTTCCAATCCTGTGGCCACTGTTGAGTTTTCCAAATTTGCTGGCAAATTGAGTGTAGCACTTTTACTGCATCGTCTTTTAAGATTTTATTATTATTATTATTATTATTATTATTATTATTATTATTATTATTATTATTAATAATAATAATAATAATAATAATAATAATAATAAAACTCCTCCCCCCCATATTCTACCCCCTTCTAACACTGATGATGTTAACTGGGTCATGAAATGTCTGCTAGCAAACAAACAAGCTCAGAGAGCATCAAGGACCCCACAATTTTCCTCCTCCTCCTCCGCCTCCTCCTCTTCCAACCACTCCCTACTACCACTGATGTTGTTACCTAGTTGGGTCATGAAACATCTACAAGAAAACCATCAAGCACCAAGGACCCCTCACTTCAATCCTGAGCCACAAATATCCTCCTTTATTGATACTATCTGTCAGAATCCATTTATATCATATTCATAAATGGAATGTTTCAAACATTATTCCATGGATTCTGCCATCTCCCGAAGAGGATAGATGTGTATTGAACCGGCAATAGGCATTTCAAAGGAAAGGAGAAGCCTTTTGAACTGGGGAAACAAAAGGGGGGGCTAGCATCTGGCTTTTGTCACGGAAGACAGCAATAAACATAAAGGGTCCTAACTTCCTTTTTCCCACGAGATGGATGATACGAGAGGAAGGATGGGGGACTGACCAAATGGGGATTAAGGGGGGTTAAACCGGGAACTCTTTATAAGGGTTTACTTGTGGAAATATTAAGTCCTGTCTCACTCCTACAACCAAGCATGTCATAGTAAAGATTCTTTTTGGAATAGATTTGACTCCAAGAATTTTGTCTTCCTAAGACGTGGTTTGGGGTGGGTCCTGACACTATCCAGACTTTTTAAAACTTTCTTCTCAACAACTATTGCGTTGGCGGTGTTGTGTGGCATCTGCCAGTCTGTTTGAATTCTGAAGTCCCAGAGCATTTTTAATTATCAAATTTATTGGCTGCTCATCTTGCAGTCTGAGGCAACTTACAGAAATGAAAATACAAGTAGTCCTTGACTTGCAACCACAATGGAGTTCAACATTTCCATTGCTAAGTGAGACACTTCTTAAGTGAGTTTCACTCCCATTTTACGACCTTTCTTGCCACAGTTGTTAAGTGAATCGCTGCAGTTTGCTAAGTTCGCAACACGCTTGTTAAGTCAATCTAGCCTCCCCGTTAACTTTGCTTCTCAAAAGCTCGCAAAAGGGGATCACGTGACCCTGGGACCCTGCGACCATCATAAATAGGAGTCAAGCCAAGTGTCCGAGTTTTGATCACATGACCAGGGGGAAGCTGCAACAGTCATTAAGGGAGAAAAACGGTTATAATTCACTTTTCCCAGTGCCTCTGTAACTTTGAATGGTCACTAAATGAATCGTTGTAAGCAGAGGATTTATCTGTTAAGAATGGATGCAGACAACAGGTTGACAATTAGACCAGACTTCCCCAAGCTTTTGGGGTTGGTGGCCTGGAGAGGGGAGAAGGGGGGAAACAAGGGATGGTTTTGTGCATGCACAAACACCCGTTGCTCGTATGAGTGGGGTCGTGAATGCTCGTGCGTGGGGCTGCAAACGTCCGTGATGGTCGTGTGAGTGGGGCCACAAACACCCATGATGCTCACGTGAGTGAGGCCACGAATGACCACGAGGTTTGCAGCAACACTTGCACGAGTGAGGCAGCCCCTCACACGGCCCAGTGGCCAATAGGCCAGGGGTCCCCAACCCTGGTACCGGGCTGTGGCACACCAGCAACCGGTTCGCACAAAGAAGCAAAGCCCCATCCGCGGGACGCAGGCAGCACACAAAATCACGCACCCTGCGGTACACAGGAAAACTTTTCTCCGCGGAACCGGTCCCTGGTACCCCAAAGATTGGGGACCTCTGCAATAGGCCACAGTCCAGGAGAGGGTTGCAGCCCACAGGTTGGGGACCCCCTGCGTTAGACAAAGTCAATAGGGACCGGGAGCAAACTCCAAATGCTGATTCCCAAAGCAAAAACTCTCTTAATCTGTCTCGCTTACCGTTGGCAAAGCGCAAAGCTCTTCGGGTCGTACGGAGGGGCCCGATAACTCCACTCGGTCAGCGTGTCGGTGGCGATCAGCTCCGTGTGCTCCACGGACAAGCAGTGGTTCTCGAAGCTCTGCTGGGAATCGCAGGTCACCAGGCACACCCGGCAGTAGAACTGGTATTGCGGCGCAGAATCCGGCGGGCTCACTGTCGCTGGCTCCGCCGCCGGGCGCAGCAGCTTAGCACGGTCCAAGCCTCGCCTTTGCTCGGCCTTCCAGATGGCCAGCTCCACATCGCTGTGGGCAAAGCTGCAGGACTGAGAGGCATTCCGGCAGGATCGGCCAGCCAAGATGGAAGAACAGTACGAGAACAACCTGTGGCTTTCCGGACAGGGGCGAATCTCGGTATATTGCTGTTTTTTCTTACCGGCGGTGATCACGTGGACCAAAATGAAGCCCAAGTGATTCTTGCAATCGTGAGAGGAGCCCCTGGGACAAATCCGTTGGGGGCGGCTATTAAAACAGGGTCCGCAGATCTCCTGGAAGTAACCCCCAAACTCGCTGAGGATATCTTCCGGGTTGCTGAGGTCCGCAGGCGTAGGCTGGGCGGTGGTGTTCTCGATGCCCGACTGGCTCTGTTTCAACAGCCACTTCAAGACGCGCCTCTCGATGTTGTACTTCCTCTCGAACGTCCACACAATCACCTCCTCCTGGCTCCAGGCGAACGTGCAGGTGTTGTGGTGTTTGGTGCAGCCCAAGCCGGCCACGTAATATCGGCAGACGTCGTAGCAAGCCGGGTTGGGGAAAGAGGGCCTCCGGTCCACCTTGCGCCACTGGCAGCCTTTGGCCCCTTTGCACCTGGCCAGCAAAATCTCCTTCATGCAGTTGTGGTCCACCTCCTTCAACAGGTAGGTGCTTTCGTTCTCTTGCTGGCTGCACTTGGAGCAGGCAAGGTGGAGGGAGACTTGGTTCTGCAGGGCGTCCAGCAGCGTGGCAACCATCCCGTTGCGGTGCGGCATTTTGTCAGCCGAGGACGCAAAGGCAGGTGTGCGGAGGGCCGGAGGCCTGTAGACACTCAGCAAGAGTCCTCCAAACTGCAGAATTAAGAACAGTTCAGAGAGTCAGGGGAATGTCTATGGAGATTGGCTATTTGCCTGTTGCATATTGCAGTGTTGAAGATTGTCTATTGCGTGCCCAAATAAGTAGACACAGAGACAGTGTTCCACACACACCCTGCCATCACTCTGCTAACCACCTAATTCCCACCAGCACTGTCTTACATCTAAGGATATTTAGATGTAAGTATGGCTATGTAGTATGGCTGTATTATTACTATTACTATTATTATTACTATTGTTATTATTATCCTTCTCATCTTTCCTATAACCTTCTATTATTGGTATCCTATGATTATACGATATTACTTTGTTGTTTGTATGTACACTGAGAGCTTCTGTATTGGAGACAAATTCCTTGTTTGTCCAATCACACTTGGCCAATAAAGAATTCTACTCTACTCTACTCTCATTCCATTCCATATTTTCTATTCTGTTCTGTTCTGTTCTATTCTATTCTATTCTTAAATTCCATTCCATTCCATATTTTCTATTCTATTCTATTCCATTCCATATATTCTATTCTATTCTATTCTATTCTATTCTATTCTATTCTATTCTATTCTATTCTATAATCCATATTTCCTTCTATTCTATTCTATTCTATTCTATTCTATTCTATTCTATTCTATTCTATTCTATTCTATTTTATTCTATTCTATTCTATTCTATTCTATTCTATTTTATTCTATTCTATTCTATTCTATTCTATTCTCCAATCCATATTTCCTTCTATTCTATTCTATTCTATTCTATTCTATTCTATTCTATTCTATTCTATTCTATTCTATTCTTCTATTTTATTCTACAATCTCTTCTCTTCTCTTCTCTACCATTCCATTATTATTTTATTTCTATTATTTCCATTTCAGCCCATCCCAATCTTAATCATCCAGGTCACGGCCACCCCAAACATTCTTTTCCAAATGGCAACTGGACTTCCCAACCAAAGAAGCTTCTTCATTTCTAACCCTGAAGTTCTAACACAGGTTAGAACCGAAGAAGCTTCTTAGATGAGAAGCAAAACACTTTCAAGAAAAGAAAAAAAAACAAAAAAACAAGAAAGTCCATTTTGCCTTTTGGAAAATGCCCCTTTGGGGAGAAGAGTCAGTGGACGAAATTGCTCACTAAGCCAAATTCAGAGCAGCCCAGCCGTGCTTTTGGAATAATCCCATGGCAAGATGGGCAGCCAATAAACAAACAAACAAATCCAAGCCCCCCCTTCCAATAAATACATAAATCCAAGTCCCCACTTCCAATAAATAAACAAATAAACAAACAAACAAACAAATAAATCCAGGCCCCCGCCTCCAATAAATAAATAAATAAATCCAGGCCCCGCCTCCAATAAATAAATAAATCCAGGCCCCGCCTCCAATAAATAAATAAATAAATAAATAAATAAATCCAGTCCCCGCCTCCAATAAATAAATAAATAAATAAATAAATAAATCCAGTCCCCGCCTCCAATAAATAAATAAATAAATAAATAAATCCAGTCCCCGCCTCCAATAAATAAATAAATAAATAAATCCAGTCCCTGCCTCCAATAAATAAATAAATAAATAAATAAATAAATAAATAAATAAATCCAGTCCCAGCCTCCAATAAATAAATAAATAAATAAATAAATAAATAAATAAATAAATAAATAAATAGATAGATAGATAGATAGATAGATAGATAAATAAATCCAGGCCCCGCCTCCAATAAATAAATAAATAAATAAATAAATAAATAAATAAATAAATAAGTAAGTAAATAAGTAAATAAATAAATAAATAAATCCAGGCCCCACCTCTAATAAATAAATAAATAAATAAATCCAGGCTCCGCCTCTAATAAATAAATAAATAAATAAATAAATAAATAAATCCAGGCACCGCCTCTAATAAATAAATAAATCCAGGCCCCGCCTCCAATAAATAAATCCAGGCTCCGCCTCTAATAAATAAATAAATAAATCCAGGCCCCGCCTCCACAAGCCAGCAATTATCTGCACAGAACAAATGAAGAAAGTAACACAGCAACACCACAAACTCCCATCCTTTTCTATGTGCATCTTGACACCGCACACAGAGAGACTCCTTGACTTACATCCACTTATTCAGTGACCGTTCAAGGTCACAACGGCCCTGAATAAAGGGACTTACAACCGTTTTTCACACTTACGACCATTGCAGCATCCCCCGTGGTCACTTGATCAAAACCTGGCCGCTGGGCAACCAGCATGTTGCAGAGTTAGAACAAGGATCTGCCCTCTGTTTAACCCAGGGGTACATTTGGAATATTGAAAACATGTCATGAATGCTACAGGCATTCCTGGGGGACGTGACTCACCCCTTCACAAAAGAAGGTCTATGCTGGTGGAGCCAGCCTTAAAACAAAAATGGAGCTATACAGAACATGGAAAACCCCAACTCAGATGTTCCTTGCTAAAAAAAAGAGAAGCAGGAGAGACGCCAAAATCTCAAACGAAGGGAGTCCTTGTAGCTCAGGGTTGAACTGTGGGGTCCTTGGTGCGCTCTGAGCTGGGTGGTTTTCTTGGAGATATGTCATTGCCAAAGTTGGTAACATCATCAGTGTCAGAAAGGAATGGGGTTTGTGGAGAGGAGGAGGAGGAGGAAGAGGAGGAGGAGGAGGAGGAAGACTACTACAGGGTCCTTGGTGCTCTCTGAACTTGTTTGGCTTCTTGCAAAGATTTCGTAACCCAACTGGGTAACCTCATCAATGCTAGAAGGGAGAGGGGTTTATGCGGAGGAGGAGGAGGAGGAGGAGGAGGAGACTGTGGGATCCTTGGTGCTCTCTGAACCTGTTTGGCTTCTTGCAGACATTTCGTAACCCAACTGGGTAACCTCATCAGTGCTAGAAGGGAGAGGGGGTTTATGCGGAGGAGGAGGAGGAGGAGGAGGAGGAGGAGGAGGAGGAGGAGGAGGAGGAGGAGGAGGAGGAGACTGTGGGATCCGTGGTGATCTCTGAACCTGGTTGGCTTCTTGCAGAGATTTCGTAACCCAACTGGGTAACCTCATCAATGCTAGAAGGGAGAGGGGTTGAAGAGGAGGAGGAGGAGGAGGAGGAGGAGGAGGAGGAGGAGACTGTGGGATCCGTGGTGATCTCTGAACCTGGTTGGCTTCTTGCAGAGATTTCGTAACCCAACTGGGTAACCTTATCAGTGCTGGTTGGGTCATGAAATGTCTGCAAGGAAACCGAAAGAGAACCAGCGAACCAAACCCGAAGTTACAAGCACACCAAGCCTTGAAAAGGCATTCAATTATCGTTTTATCCTTGGTCCGCGTTTTGTGTTCCGCTTCATGCCTTATTTCCTGCACTCCAAGCATTTTATTTCTTTACTTACTGCCTGGTAAACTAACCAGCCACAATGAAGAAATAATACAGGAACACTCAATAGCCTAAAAGGGTCAACCCAACCCGATACGAACAGTTTCAGGAAGAAGGGCAAACTGAAACAGATTTAGAAAAATATTGGGTCTCCAAAAAGATCAGGACTCAAAAGGTTCACAATTAAACGTACTACATTACTCCAAAGTTTGTCTTCTTAGCTCCTCTGTGAAAAGGAGTGAGGGGAAAAAAAAAAGACTGGATTTATTGAAACACAGGTTTGGAACCGCCCTGAGTCCTACGGGAATAGGGCGGTATATAAATTTAATAAAATAAATAAAAATAAATAAAGTGACCTTGGAGGTCATCTAGTCCAACCCCCTGCTCAGGCAGGAAACCCTATCCCATTTCAGAAAAATGGTTGTCCAGTCTCTTCTTAAAAGCCTCCAGTGAGAAGGAAGGAAGGAAGGAAGGAAGGAAGGAAGGAAGGAAGGAAGGAAGGAAGGAAGGAAGGAAGGAAGGAAGGAAGGAAGGAAGGAAGGAAGGAAGGAAGGAAGAATAACAGAGTTGGAAGGGACCTTGGAAGTCTTCTAGTCCAACCCCCTGCTCAGGCAGGAGACCCTATACCATTTCAGGCAAATGGCTGTCCAGTCTCTTCTTAAAAACTTCCAGTGTTGGAGCATTCACAGCTTCTGGAGGCAGGTGGTTCCACTGGTTAATCATTCTCACTGTCAGGAAGTTTCTCCTTAGTTCCAGGTTTGCTTCTCCCCTGGATTTGATTGGCTTCTTGTCCTGCCTTTCAAGTGCTTTGGAGAATAGATCAACCCCCTTCTTCTTCTTTGTGGCTTCACTAAGGAGTCACTTCAGAGGATTTCGTCCGGGCAACGTGACAACATGCAGCTTTTTGAGAAACAAAGAGTGTTCTGCTATGTTGGCTCAAGAATTAGGCGTAGTGAAGATGAAAGATTTAAAACCCGGAAGTGGTAAATTCTGAGTCCCCCTGCGGGCATGAAAGCCGGCTGGGCAATTTTGGGAAACTTTCCCCCTCTCGTACCACCACACACCACGGGACTGTGACCACGGAGGAAAAAGAGGAAGGAATATTACAGATGCTTACAGCCTGGAGTTGGACAAAGTAAAGTTTAAAACATGCATTTAATACAGTCAGTCCTCGACTTACAACCGTTCGTTTAGTGACTGTTCGAAGTTACAACGGCAATGAAAAAAGGGACTTATGTTTTTCACGCGTGTCCTGCGGTCATGGGATCCCTTTCTGCGACCTTCTGACAAGCAACAACAACAACAATAATAATAGAGTTGGAAGGGACCTTGGAGGTCATCTAGTCCAACCCCCTACTCAGGCAGGAGACCCTATACCGTTTCAGACAAATGGTTGTCCGTTCTCTTCTTAAAAACTTCCAGTGTTGGAGCATTCACATCTTCTGTATAAACAGGGGCATATAGAATCAAGATCACGCAAAGCATTAGTACGCTTTATAAAGCCCTAGTAAGACCACACCTGAAACACTGCAGCCAATTTTGGTCACCATATCCCAAAAAAGATGTTGAGAGTTTGGGAAAAATTCAGAGAAGAGCAACTAAGGCCTGGAGGCTAAAACATACGAAGAACGGCTGCAGGACTTGGGTTTAGCTAGTAGTCTAAAGAAAAGAAGAAATAGGGGAGACACGATAGCAGCGTTCCAGTCTCTGAGGGGCTGCCACAAAGAAGAGGAGGGGGTCAGGTTGTTCACCAAAGCACCAGAGGGAAGGATGAGAAACAATGGTTGGAAACCGATCAAGAAGTGAAGCAACCTGGAATTAAGGAGAAACTTCCTGACAGTGAGGACAATCAACCAGTGGAACAGCTTGCCTCCAGAAATCATGGGTGCTCCATCACTGGAGGTTTTTAAGAAGAGACTGGACATTCACCTGTCTGAGATGGTGTAGGTTCTCCTGCTTGACCATGGGGCTTGAACTAGAAGACCTCCAAGGTCCCTTCCAGCTCCTATTCTACTCTACTCTACTCTACAATGTATTCTACTCTATTCTATTCTACAATCTATGCTATTCTGCAATCGATTCTACTCTATTCTATTCTATTCTATTCTATTCTATTCTATTCTATTCTATTCTATTCTATTCTACAATCTATTCTGCAATCTATTCTACTCTATTCTATTCTATTCTATTCTATTCTATTCTATTCTATTCTATTCTATTCTATTCTACTCTACTCTACTCTACTCTACTCTACTCTACTCTATTCTATTCTATTCTATTCTATTCTATTCTATTCTCCAATCTATTCTGCAATCTATTCTACTCTACAATCCATTCTATTTTGCAATCTACTCCACTTTATATACTCTTCTGTATTCTATTCAAGAAACAGTGTTATGGAGTCATCTTGTGGAACCAGCAATCATGCCACCGGCTTGTTACTCATCCTATCTTCTAAATTAAGCTCGTTTTGATCTTTGTTCCCTACACTAAGCCATGGAAGGGGACTTTGCGCAATAGTTTAAGCTCAAAGGAAGGCTGGCAGTGTGCAAACACCATGGACTGAACCTTGAAAGGATAAAAATAACTGGACTTTGCAAACACAGTCAAGCCAATTGCTGGAGATTTGTAAGAATTCCTGACTCTTTGTTGATTCAACAGAAGCCATCCCAAAATTCGTTACCTCACACCTACTGGAAACCCCCCACTGCACTAAGGTGAATTGTAAATAGAAATCAACCATTACGCAACAGCACAAAAGACCAGCAGAAACTTGCAGGGATCCAGCGAGAGAGAGAGAGAGAGAGAGAGAGAGAGACAGACAGACAGACAGACAGACAGACAATATGGATGAATGGATGAATAGATGATGGTTGGATGGAAGATATAGATAGATAGATAGATAGATAGATAGATAGATAGATAGATAGATAGATAGATAGATAGATACATAGATAATGGATGAATGGATGGTTGGTTGGATGGATGAAGGAGAGAGACAGACAGATGAATGGATGAATAGATGGTTGGATCGATGAAGGAGATAGATAGATGATAGATAGATAGATAGATAGATAGATAGATAGATAGATAGATAGATAGATAGATAGATAGATAGATAGATAGATAGATAGATAGATAGATAAAGATGACACAGATCAGATGTATGGTCGGACAGACGGATAGTTTTAACCTTTCAGCCATGCCCAATTCTTGGCAACTTCATAGGCAAATGCTTTCCCTCCCACACTTTCTTTCAGTGGTTGGATATTCATCTATCATCGTCATTGGCATCCTTCAGTCTCTCTATGGATCAGCTTAAATGGTATCAAGCCTGTGTGTGCGTGTGTATGTGTACATACACACACACATCCTGTTTATCCATGTACACACACATCTTAGCACAATCTTCACTTACACAAATGCCCTCGTTTCCCTTTCCCTTATCCCAGGACTGCACGTGGGTTTTCGTGAAAGGAGGCATTCCCGAGGGTTTCACTGACCAAGCTACTTGCTTTCATCACCCCATGTTTTCTAGAAACTGGTTGCAAAATGTCTGCCAAGCTAAAATAACAATTCCTTACAGATGCTAAAGATTTAGGGGAAGGGGACCTTTTGACCTTTCCTACAAAGCCCCACCCAAACAAACAGGGGATTTCAGAAAAAAGCAGTATGTTTTAGATCAGGGGTCTTCAAACTCGGCCCTTTTATGACTCATGGACTTCAACTCCCAGAATTCCTCAGCCAGACACATTGGCTGAGGAATTCTGGGAGTTGAAGTCCATGAGTCATAAAAGGTCTGAGTTTGAAGACCCCTGTTTTAGATAGAACGAAAACCAGTGCGCTAGTCAAACAACCAAGAAAGAAAGCGGAGTTAATAACCCCTTTTCCAACTGCTGTACATGAAGTCCTAGGGACACAGAACATAGAACCCAGGGCTGAAAGGGACCCTGGAGGTCTTCTAGTCCAACCCCCTTTCAAGCAAGAGACCCTATACCCGTGGTGGCGAACCAATGGCACACGTGCCACGGGTGCCACGCAGAGCCCTCTCTGTGGGCACGCGCACCATCCCACCAGTCCTAGGCCTTCAGCTGGGTTTTCTAAAACCTTTTCGATTTAGGCCGTGTGCAAAAAAAAAGGTTCAATCAATCAATCAATCAATTTCAACTTCTCGCGGGGGGGGGGAAGATCTCATAAAGTTGGAATTGATTGATTGAACTTTTTAGTCCCACCCAGTCTGCCGTTACCACTGCAGCCACGCCCACCCAATGGGCCACGCCCACCCGGCACCCGACGATACACAAGTGGGTTTTGGGTTGCAGTTTGGGCACTCGGTCTGTAAAAGGTTCGCCATCACTGCCCTACACCCTTTCAGACAAATGGCTGTCCACTCTCTTCTTACAAACTTCCAGTGTTGGAGACCCACAACTTCTGGAGGCAAGGCGTTCCAATGATTAATTGTTCTCACTGTCAGGAAGTTTCTCCTTAGTTCCAGGTTGTTTCTCTCCTTGATTAGTTTCCATCCATTGTTTCTTGTCCTGCCTTCGGGGGCTTTGGAAAATAAGTTGATCCCCTCCTCTTTGTGGCGGCCCCTCAAACACTGGAAGGCTGCTATCATGTCCCCCTTAATCCTTCTCTCCTCTAGACTAGCCAAACCCAAGTCCCGCAGCCGTTCTCCATACCGTAGCCTCCAGTCTCCTAATCGTCTTTGTTGCTCTTCTCTGCACTCTTTCTAGAGTCTCGACATTTATTTATTTATTTATTTGTATCGTGGTCGCCATAACTGGAGTCAGTACAGATCTTTTGGGGAGTAAATCTAACCACGTGGTCGTTAAGAGTCAACAGAGACTTTGTGGTACAAACAGTTCCCTGTATTTGAAACCATTTGGTTAATTCCATTGGCCTTGCAGAAAAAAGCCCTATAAGACCTCCAAGGCAGCTTAGAGACGACTGAGGGGTGTAGGGGAAATTGATTAGGTCAAGTGGATGTATAGAGATAATAAGGCCGAAGTCTGTTGTTAGAATCGGCAGAGATTTGCATTCACAAACTGCAACCCTCCCCTTGATTTAAGAGAAATGCTTCCTCTCTTGTTTTGTTGCCTCGGTGTCCCTTGGGGTCTAGTACTTAAGGCACCAAAGTAGAAAAACAGACGGTGAGTTCTAATCCTGCCTCAGGCATGAAAGCCGGCTGGGTGACTTTGGGCCAATCACCAGGAGACGGTGAGTTCTAGTCCTGCCTTAGGCATGAAAGCCGGCTGGGTGACTTTGGGCCAATCACCAGGAGACGGTGAGTTCTAGTCCTGCCTTAGGCATGAAAGCCGGCTGGGTGACTTTGGGCCAATCACCAGGAGACGGTGAGTTCTAGTCCTGCCTTAGGCATGAAAGCAGGCTGCGTGACTCTGGGCCAGTCACCAGGAGACGGTGAGTTCTAGTCCTGCCTTACGCATGAAAGCTGGCTGGGTGATTCTGGGCCAGTCACCAGGAGACGGTGAGTTCTAGTCCTGCCTTAGGCATGAAAGCCGGCTGGGTGACTCTGGACCAGTCACTAGGAGACGGTGAGTTCTAGTCCTGCCTCAGGCATAATAGCCGGCTGGGTGACTCTGGACCAGTCACTAGGAGACGGTGAGTTCTAGTCCTGCCTTAGGCATGAAAGCCGGCTGGGTGACTCTGGACCAGTCACTAGGAGACGGTGAGTTCTAGTCCTGCCTCAGGCATAAAAGCCAGCTGGGTGACTTTGAGCCAATCACCAGGAGACGGTGAATTCTAGTCCTGCCTTCGGCAAGAAAGCCAGCTGGGTGACTCTGGGCCAGTCACTAAGAGACGGTGAGTTCTAGTCCTGCCTTAGGCATGAAAGCCAGCTGGGTGGCTCTGGGCCAGTCACTAAGAGACGGTGAGTTCTAGTCCTGCCTTAGGCATGAAAGCCAGCTGGGTGGCTTTGGGCCAGTCACTAGGAGACGGCGAGTTCTAGTCCTGCCTTAGGCATGAAAGCCGGCTAGGTGACTTTGGGCCAATCACTAGGAGACAGCGAGTTCTAGTCCTCTCTTAGGCATGAAAGCCGGGTGGGTGACTTTGACCGAGTCCTTCTCTCATCCCAACCCACCTCAGAGGGTTGTCGTTGGGGGAAAATAGGAGAGGGAAGGTGGTGTTGGATGTTTGCCACCTTGAATTATTTGTAAAAAAAAAATGTAAAAGCAGGACATAAACAAATAAACCAGGTGCGAAAAGTAAATTGAGCTCACTTGCTTATAATTTGGTCACAGGTTACCCAAAAGACGTTGAGAGTCTGGAAAAAGTGCAAAGAAGAACAACTAGGATGATGAAAGGCCTGGAAACCAAAACATATGAAGAACGGTTGCAGGATTTGGGTTTGGCTAGTCTAGAGAAAAGGTGGACTGGGGGGGGGAACATGACAGCAGTATTCCGGTATTTGAGGGGGGGTCAACTTATGTTCCAAAGCACCAGAAGGCAAGACAAAAACAGCAGATGGAAACTAATCAAGGAGAGAAGCAAACACAGTCTGTTTGTCTGAAATGGTATAGGGTTTCCTGCCTGAGCAGGGGGTTGGACTAGATGACCTCCAAGGTACCTTCCAACATCATCATCATCATTATTATTATTATTATTATTATTATTATTATTATTATTATTATTATTATTATTATTATTATTATTATTATTATTATTATTATTATTATTATTATTATTATTATTATCAACCTAGAACTAAGGAGATATTTCCTGACAGTGTGAGAACAATCAATGGGTGGAAAAACTTGTCTTCAGAAGTTGTGGGTGCTCCATCACCGGAGGCTTTTAAAGAAGAGACTGGATCACCCTTTAGGTCTCCTGTTTGAGCACCGGGTTAGACTACAAGACCTCCAAGGGTCCCTTCCAACTCTATTCTGCAAGAAGATCATAACTGTTCTGGGCCCAGTGCTCTTCAATATCTTCATTAACGACTTGGATGAGGGGATAGATGGGGAACTCATCAGATTTCCAGACGACACCAAGCTGGCAGGAATAGCCAACACTCCAGAAGATAGGCTTAAGATACAGAAGGATCTGGACAGACTCGAACACTGGGCACTATCTAACAAAATGAAATTCAATGGTGAAAAAAGTAAGGTTCTACATTTAGGCAGGAAAAATCAAATGCACAGGTATAGTATAGGTGGTACCTTGCTCGATAGTAGTAACTGTGAGAGGGATCTCGGAGTCCTAGTGTACAATCACCTCAATATGAGCCAGCCGTGTGCTGCAGCTGCCAAAAAAGCCAACACAGTGCTAGGCTGCATTAACAGAGGGATAGAATCAAGATCAAGTGAAGTACTAATACCACTTTACAATGCTTTGGTAAGGCCACACCTGGAATACTGCACCCAGTTTTGGTCACCACGATGTAAAAAAGATGTCGAGACTCTAGAAAGAGTACAGAGAAGAGCAACAAAGATGATTAGGGGGCTGGAGGCTAAAACATATAGGGAACGGTTGCTGGAATTGGGTATGTGTAGTTTAACGAAGAGAAGAGTGAGGGGTGACATGATAGCAGTGTTCCAATCTCTCAGGGGCTGCCCCAAAGAAGAGGGAGTCAAGCTATTCTCCAAAGCACCTGAAAGCAGGACAACAAGCAACGGATGGAAACTAGTCAAGGAGAGAAGCAACCTAGAACTAAGGAGAAACTTCCTGACAGTTAGAACAATTAACCAGTGGGACAACCCGCCTCCAGAAGCGGTGAATACTCCAACACTGGAAGTTTTTAAGAAGAGACTGGCCAGCCATTTGCCTGAAATGGTACAAGGTTTCCTGCCTGAGCAGGGGGTTGGACTAGATGACCTATCTTCTATTATTATTATTATTATTATTATTATTATTATTATTATTATTATTATTATTATTATTATTATTATTATTATTATTATTATCCTATGCGTATGTATGCAGCAGCGCATCCATGAACACCAAACCAGCAGTCAGAAAACATGATAACAAACTCCTTAATTTCACAACACGTTGGCAGACAGCCCAAAAAAAAAGGCTAATACAGTCCTTGGCTATATAAACAGAGCCACAGAATCCAAACCACGTGAAGCGTTAGTAAGTGGGAAATGGTGAGCATCCTAGACTTAGCCAAGTCCAAAAATGCTAGAGAATTCACGGAGGCTTGGCATTCAGACAAATCAGCTGTGAACGGGGCATTCAAAAGACACAATCAGAAAGCCAAAAAAAGAGGAACCGAAAGACACAAACACTTCCTCACCTGCGACCAAGTTTCAGACGAGCAGAGATTTTATGCCCAACAGCAACATTAGGCCAACCAACAAGGAGAAAAAGACGCACCCATCAAGGAACTACCAACTCAGAGAAACAAACAATAAACAACAGTCTAATTAAGGAACCAAGATCCATTTCCACCAATACAGATAGGACACGCCATTTGTATATAAACAGACAGCAAAACCCCACTCCCATCTAGAACTGATGATGTTACCTAGTTGGGTATTGAAATGTCTGCAAGAAAACAGCCCAGCTCAGAGAGCATCAAGAACCTCACAGTCGTCGTTGTTGTCCTCCTCCTCCTCCTCCTCCTCTCCACAAAACCCATTCCCTTCAAGTACTAATAATTTATTTATTTATTTATTGATGGGATTTATATCCCGCCCTATCTCCCGAAGGACTCAGGGCGGCTAACAACAGAACATATAATAAGTACAGAAATCAAGATAAAAATGAAATTAAAATCATCTGTGCAATAAACTAAAATTAAAAATTAAAAGTAAATTAAAAATTCTAATATAATTAATTAAAATGCCTGTCAGTCCAGGTCAGCCTGGTGGAACAGGAGTGTTTTGAGGCCGCGGCGAAAGGATTGGAGATTTTGGGCCGTCCGAAGCTCAGGGGGGAGCTGGTTCCACAGGGCTGGCGCTCCCACAGAGAAGGCCCTCCCCCTGGGGGTCGCCAGCTGACATTGCCTAGCTGACGGTACCCAGAGGAGGCCTTCTCTGTGTGAGCGTACTGGACGATGGGAATTTGTTCCCGGCAGCAGATGGTCCTGCAAGTATCACGGGCCTAAGCCATGTAGGGCTTTAAAGGCAAGTACCAGCACCTTAAATCTCACCCGGAGGGCAACCGGTAGCCAATGCAGCTCACGCAGGAGGGGTGTAATATGGGAGTATCGGGGTGCTCCCATTACAACCCGTGCAGCTGCATTCTGCACCAGCTGAAGACTCCGGGTGGTCTTCAAGGGCAGCCCCATGTAGAGAGCATTACAGTAATCTATACGGGAGGTAACGAGTGCGTGGGTGACTGTATGTAGGGCATCTCGGTCCAAAAAGGGGCGCAATTGGTATATAAGGCGAATCTGTGCAAATGCCCACCTAGCCACGACTCCAATATGATCTTCAAAACTGAGTCGTGAATCTAAAAGAAATGTTAGCAAGAGAACAACCAAGCTCAGAGAGCACCAAAAGCCGTATAGCCCTTGGGTAGGTCTAGTCCAGGGGTAGGCAACCTTGGCTCCTTTATGACTCGTGGACTTCAACTCCCAGAATTCCTGAGCCAGCCACGCTGAGGAGAAATGGAGAGGTTTCCAAGCCGAGCCAGGCTGGCTCAGGAATTCTGTCATAAAAGAGCCAAGGTTGCCTACCCCGGGTCTAGTTTAACGAAGAAGAGAAGGACGAGGGGGGACATGATAGCAGTCTTCCAGTATCTCAGGGGCTGCCCCAAAGAAGAGGGAGTCAAGCTATTCTCCAAAGCACCTGAAGGCAGGACAAGAAGCAACGGATGGAAAGTAATCAAGGAGAGAAGCAACCTAGAACTAAGGAGAAACTTCTTGACAGTTAGAACAATCAACCAGTGGAACAACCTGCCTCCAGAAGCGGTGAATGCTCCAACACTGGAAGTTTTTAAGAAGAGACTGGCCAGCCATTTGTCTGAAATGGTATAGGGTTTCCTGCCTTAGCAGGGGGTTGGACTAGATGACCTCCAAGGTCCCTTCCAACTTATTATTATTATTATTAAGCTATTCTCCAAAGCGCCTGAAGGCAAAGACAAGAAGCAATGGATGGAAACTAACCAAGGAGAGAAGCAACCTGGAACTAAGGAGAAACTTCCTGACCGTTAGAACAATTAACCAGTGGAACTACCTGCCTCCAGAAGCGGTGAATGCTCCAACACTGGAAATTTTTAAGAAGAGACTGGACAGTCGTTTGTCTGAAATGATATAGCGTTTCCTGCCTGAGCAGGGGATTGGACTAGTACAGGGGTCCCCAACCCCTGGTCCGTAGACCGGCAAGGTCCACAGCATATCAGCAAGCGGGCCACACAAATAAGCAAAGCTCCATCCTCAGGATGCAAGCAGTATTCAAACCCACACACGCCCTGGTCCACGGAAAAATCTTTCTCCATGGCACCGGTCCTTGGTGCCCAAAAGGTTGGGGGCCTCTGGACTAGAAGACCTCCAAGGTCCCTTCCAACTCTTGTTATTCTATTCTATTCTAACATTTCAGACAAATTGGCTGTCCAGTCTTTTCTTAAAAATCTCCAGTGATGGAGCACCCACAACTTCTGGAGGCAAGCTGTTTCAACATCTTTTTTTACACCATGGCAACCAAAACTGGTTGCAGTATTGGAAATGTGGGCTTACCAAGGCCTTATCAAGCGATATTAAAACTTCACACGATTCTGTCCGTCTGTTAAAGCAGCCTAGGATTGTGTTGGCTTTTTTGGCAGCTGCCGCACACGGCTGGCTCATATTGATTGTTCAGTAAGACTCCAAGATCCCTCTCACACTTGCTACTATTGAGCCAGGTGCCTGCATGAATACCACCTATAATTACAGTTGCTATGGGCCAAAACCACGGGAACACCCATCTTCTTATTTCCACTGCTCTGACTGTCCCTGAGCACTGCACTAAATCATGGCTTATGGAAGGGGAAACTAGCTTGTGGAAGAAATGACAATTGGCCGGGATTGCTTGCATTCTGCAAATCCCAGTCCTTATCTCTCAGCTTGATTGTTTGCTTTACCAAGAGGAAATGCCCAATTTAAACGCTCCTCTTCCCACATAAACAGCCTTGAAGTCTTCGGAGGATGAGATTAAATTTCAGAAGGACAGATGGGCTGAAAATTTACAGCCCCATGCCAGGAATACAGAGGAGACTGGGAGAGAAAGCGGGGAAGTTTGGCCTAATGGTTAAGGCAGCTGGCTAGAAAGCCGGAGACTCTGAGTTCAAGTCTTGCTTTAGCCGTGAAAGCTGACTGGGTGACTTTCAGCCAATTACTAGGAGAGTGTGAGTTCTAGTCCTGCCTTAGGCATGAAAGCGGGCTGGGTGACTTTGGGCCTCTCACCAGGAGATGGTGAGTTATAGTCCCGCCTCAGGCATGAAAGTGGGCTGGGTGACTTTGGGCCAATCACCAGGTGAATTGAAGTCCCACCTCAGGCATGAAAGATGGCTGGATGACCGGGCCAATCACCAGGAGATGGTGAGTTATAGTCCTGCCTCAGGCATGAAAGATGGCTGGGTGACTTTGGACCAATCACCAGGAGACGGTGAGTTCTAGTCCTGCCTTAGGCATGAAAGCGGGCTGGGTGACTTTGGGCCAATCACCAGGTGAATTCAAGTCCCACCTCAGGCATGAAAGATGGCTGGATGACTTTGGGCCAATCACCAGGAGACGGTGAGTTATAGTCCCGCCTCAGGCATGAAAGTGGGCTGGGTGACTTTGGGCCAATCACCAGGTGAATTGAAGTCCCGCCTCAGGCATGAAAGTGGGCTGGGTGACTTTGGGCCAGTCCCTTTCTCTCAGCCCAACTCACCCTACAGGGTTGTTGTTAAATAGAAAGAGGTGCATTGGATATATTCACTGCCTTGAGTTATTTGTTAAAATAATAAAGGCAGGATACAAACAAACAAAAAAATTGTCCCAAGTTCCTACCTGGAACTTGGGGGGGGGGGGCATGGGGTGGACTAGAAGATCTCTAAGGTCCCTTCCATCCAGCCTATGATTCTACAATTCTTCCCGTGCCCCGAGATTATCCCACTTTTGGGGGGGTGTCCTGCTTCAAAACTCAACCTCACTAGACATGTTTCCCACCCACCCACCCCAAAACAGTCACCGCCACCCCAAACTGCACCCCGACTTCCACGCAGATGGAAATTCCACAGGTGTGGACAATCCCGGCGCCGGCTGCTGTCCCAGGTTGCGGGCCGTCCGGTTGGCAGGGAGAAACGGGACTTGTAGTCCGACCCGAGGGGGAAAGCAGCAGCATGGGCTAGCTAGGAGTTTTGCAGCGAGGCTTCCAGCTGGTAGGAAAAGACGCCTCTTTTCGGGGTGCCGGAAGCGCGCCGCGCGCATCTTTCACAGGGACACCCCCGAAGTGGGCGAACTTTTCCCCCCCTCCCCAAGGAGGAAATTTCAGCCGGGAATTGAAAGGGGAAAAAAAAACTCCGCGGGGGAAGGGGGGCTGCTTTCCTCTCCGATCCAAACCGAGCGCGCCTTTTAAAACACCACCCCCCCCAACACCCCCCCCCCCGCGCCATCACCGTCGTGCCTCCCTCCTTGCTGGCCGCGCCAGCTGGGGCTGATGGGAATTGTAGTTCCCCCCCCCCAGGGCAGCAGGGCGGCGGCGATCGGCCGGATCCCAGAGATGCCTCCCACCCCATCCCCCCCACCCCCCCACCCCCACCAGCCAAGCATCCTGGATCGCTCGCTTCCTTTTTAGCTCCTCTGGATCGAAAGGGGGTCTTGGGGGCGGTCCCTCTGCCCCCAGCCCAAAGAAAGACACCCCCCACCACCACCAAGGGGCATCCTCAGCAGGCGATGCCGGCACCCCCCTCCCCCCCACCCCAAAGAAAGACACCCGTCCCCACCAAGGGGCATCCTCAGAGAGATGCCTCCCACCCCATCCCCCCTCCCCCCCTCCCCCACCCCCACCAGCCAAGCATCCTGGATCGCTCGCTTCCTTTTTAGCTCCTCTGGATCGAAAGGGGGGTCTTGGGGGGGTCCCTCTGCCCCCAGCCCAAAGAAAGACACCCCCCACCACCACCAAGGGGCATCCTCAGCAGGCGATGCCGGCACCCCCCTCCCCCCACCCCAAAGAAAGACACCCGTCCCCACCAAGGGGCATCCTCAGAGAGATGCCTCCCACCCCCTCCCCCCCTCCCCCACCCCCACCAGCCAAGCATCCTGGATCGCTCGCTTCCTTTTTAGCTCCTCTGGATCGAAAGGGGGTCTTGGGGGGGTCCCTCTGCCCCCACCCCAAAGAAAGACACCCCCCGACCACCACCAAGGGGCATCCTCAGCAGGCGATGCCGGCACCCCCCTCCCCCCACCCCAAAGAAAGACACCCGTCCCCACCAAGGGGCATCCTCAGAGAGATGCCTCCCACCCCCTCCCCCCCTCCCCCACCCCCACCAGCCAAGCATCCTGGATCGCTCGCTTCCTTTTTAGCTCCTCTGGATCGAAAGGGGGTCTTGGGGGGGTCCCTCTGCCCCCACCCCAAAGAAAGACACCCCCCGACCACCACCAAGGGGCATCCTCAGCAGGCGATGCCGGCACCCCCCTCCCCCCCACCCCAAAGAAAGACCCCCACCCCCACCAAGGGGCATCCTCAGCAGTCCCCCCCCCGTCTCCCCGTCCTCGATCGCCCAATCCGTCCACGTGGGCGAGGATCCTTTTCCCGGGCCCCCCCCCTCTCCTCCACGACCCCCCCCCATCGCCCCTTCCCTTCTTCCCCGAGCCGGCTCGCAACTTTCCCGGAGCGAAGCGGAGGCAAAGAGAGAAGCGGAGGCGGCGGCGGCTCCTGCCTTCTCCCGTCTTCTCCCGGGCTGGAGAGCCGGCGGTGGCGGGAAGGAGCGGACTCTGCTTACCCGGCGAGGAGCTCCGGAGCGATGGGGAAGCTGTCCCGGTCGTCCGGCGACTGGGGGAGCCGCTTGGCCGGCGGCGCTCTTTTGAAAGGCGGCCCCAGTTTCGATTTCGGGGCCTGCGAGCGCGGCTGGCGCGGAAATTACATCAGGCGCGGCTCCAGCCCAGGAGGAGGAGGAGGAGGAGGAGGAGCGGGAGGGGCGGCCGGCCAGCTGTGCCCGCCCTCTGCTTCGCCCGCCCGGCCCCCCCCCGCCGCCACCCCCGAGGACCTCTCCCCACCCCCCCCCGGGGAGGTCCGAAGGGGATGCGCGAGGGAGGAAAGGGCCGGGAGGAGGAGGAGGAGGACGGGGGTGGGGGTGTCAGTCTGTTGCCACCCCCCACCTCTTGGCCCAGAGGGACCGCGGCGCCCCCACCCCCAGCATCCCCCCTGCGCTGCCCCCCCACAGAAGATTTCCCCCAGGGGAAATCCCCCATCCATCACCCGCGGCATCCCTCCTGTGTTCCCCCCCACACACAAGATTTCCCCCAGGGGGGTCCGAAGGGATGCATGAGGAAGGAAAGCGAGAGGGGGGAGCAGAGGGGGCAGTTTGTTTTTTTTTCCCCTGCTTGGCCCAGACGTGCCCGTGGCATCCCTCCTGTGTCCCCCCCCATAAGATTTCCCCCAGGGGTCCGAAGGGATGCCCCAGGAAGGAAAGCGGGAGGGGGGGAGCAGAGGGGGCGGTATGTTTCCCACCCCCCGCTTGGCCCAGAGGGACCCGCGGCGCCCCCACCTCCAGCATCCCCCATGCGCTGCCCCCCCACACAAGATTTCCCCCAGGGGAAATCCCCCATCCATCACCCGTCGCATCCCTCCTGTGTTCCTCCCCCCCCCATGATTTCCCCCAGGGGGGTCCGAAGGGATGCGCGAGGAAGGAAAGCGGGAGGGGGGAGCAGAGGGGGCAGTATGTTCCACCACCACCCCGCTTGGCCCAGAGGGACCCGCGGTGCCCCCACCTCCAGCACCCCCCCTGCGCTGCCCCCCCACAAGATTTCCCCCAGGGGTCCGAAGGGATGCAGGAGGAAGGAAAGGAGCAGGGGGGGAGCAGCGGAGGGGGAGCAGTATGTTCCCCCCCTCGCTTGGCCCAGACGGACCCGTAGCATCCCTCCTGTGTCCCCACCCCACAAGATTTCCCCCAGGGGTCTGAAGGGGTACACGAGGATCAGGAGGAGGGGGCAGTCTGTTGCTCCCCCTCTCTTGGGCCAGCCGGACCCACAGCATCTCTTCCCCCCCCCCGCCCACCACCAGCAGCCCCACTGGGACCCCCTGATCTATCTAGTATGGGGGGGGGAGGCAGAGAGGTACAGTTGAGTATCAAAGAAAAGAGACTATTGGAAATGGTCCTTGGTGCTCTCTGAACGCGCTTGTCTTCTTGCAGACGTTTTCTTATCCAAACTAAGTAACTAAGTCATCAGCGCTAGTAAGGAGTGGGATTGGCTTGCAGGTTATATATATTATATTTATATTATATTTCAGGTTATATTCAGATTGTTGGGGGCAATTAAGCTGACTTTGTAATAATGCCGCTTGGGTGTGTGTGTGTGAAAGCCCTAATAAGCAGGCATATACATCGAATGAAGGCTACTGCTAAGCTTGTAAGCCGCCCTGAGTCTTCGGAGAAGGGCGGGATATAAATGGAATTAAAATAAAATAAAATAAAATAAACATTCTGGTGTCTTGCCCTGTGCCTGTTGGTGGGGGTGGTCTTAAGAGATTCTTGGTTTGGGCTCTTCACTCTTGGCTTCTTTGAGAGTTTCTTGACTGGGGGGTATTGTTTACTTCTTGATTGTTGGTCTGAAGGTGACCTTGGAGTTAATCTATGCTGATCTGAGAGCTGTTTACTGGTGGTGGAGAAGCCCTGGGGTCTTTTTCTTCCCATTTTGGGTGGCTGATTGTCCCTTTTGCATAAGCTATGGAGGGGCGGTTAATGTCTGTGTGTCTGTTGAGGGCTGATTTGTCAAGAGTGCCCGGCTTCTGGAAATTCCCTGCCATTTGGGGATTTGGCCTGGTCTGGGAGGCTCACATCTTCCCCATTGAAACCATGGTTAAATCTGTCTGTAGGTTGCGAAATTGGGTTTGGCTATCTGCTGTAATTTGAGATATTTCTTCCTTCTATAAGCGGCCAACTCAGCCCAGTGACTCTGGATAGCTTACTGTTCTAAAAAGTACAAAAACAATTTTTAAAAATTGAAGCAGTAAGGACTTCCTTTAGGGTCCTGTCCCAAGGATGATGGGGTGAGGGTAGGTTGCTGCCCACCGTGGTTCTGGAGTCTCCAACCTGGTGGTTTCTCAAGCTTGGCAACTTGAAGATGAATGGACTTCAACTCCCAGAATCCCCCAGCCAGCTCATGCCACCCATCTTCAAGTTGGGACCTTGTGGTCACATGATCAAAATTAGGACAAGCGGCAAATAAGTTAGAATAGAATAGAGCTGGAAGGGACCTTGGAGGTCTTCTAGTCCAGCCCCCTGCTCAACCTATACCAGGGTTAGGCAACCTTGGCTCTTTTATGACTCGTGGACTTCAACTCCCAGAATTCCTGAGCCAGAACAGCTGCCTCGGGAATTCTGGGAGTTGAAGTCCACGAGTCATAAAAGAGCCAAGGTTGCCTATCCCTGACCTATACCATTTCAGACAAGTGACTGTCCACTCTCTCCTTAAAAACCTGATGGAGGGCCGACGATTCCTGGTGGCAAGCTGTTCCACTGGTTAATCGTCCTCACTGTTAGGAAGTTCCTCCTTAATCCCAGGTTGCTTCTCTCTTTGATCAGTTTCCAACCGTTGTTTCTCGTCCTGCTCTCTGGCGCTTTGGAGAATAACATCACCCCCTCCTCTTCTTTGTGGCAGCCCCTCAAATACTGGAAGACTGCTATCATGTCTCCCCTATTTCTTCTTTTCTTTAGACTAGCCAAACCCAAATCCTGTAGCTGTTCTTCGTATGTTTTAGTCTCCAGGCCTTGGATCATCTTAATTGCTTTTCTCTGAACTTTTCCCAGAGTCTCAACATCTTTTTTTTGTGATAAGGTGACCAAAATTGGCTGCAGTATTCCAGGTGTGGTCTTACTAGGGTTTTATAAAGCAGTACTAATACTTCATGTGATCTTGATTCTATGCCTCTCTTTATACAACCCCAGGATTGTATTGGCTTTTTTGGCTGCTGCTGCACACGGCCGGCTCATAGTCAAGTGATTGTCATGACAACTGCTTTTAGGATGTGATGGGGTCATGTGATCAGCATTTGGGACCTTCCCAGCCAGCTTCCAACAAGCAAAGTCAAAGGGGGAAAAGTCTGATTTGCTTAACGACGGCACGATTCACCTAACTGCAGTGATTCACTTAATGATGGTGGCAAAACAGGTTGTAAAACGAGGCAAGACTCGTTTAACAACGGCTTGGCTTCGCAGCGTCAGGCTGAATTGTGGCTGCAAGTCAAGGACTTACCCGTGTCTGCCCAACCCAGAAACTTTTGCCTTCCTTCATTCTGGGAAACCTCCCTAGTGGGTGGATCCCAGCTTTCACACAACTTTTTGCAAAGTCATATTTGGGGACGCCCTTTTCTTTCTTCCAACTAATCCTGCGTGGGGGGGATGTCTGTTTCTTCTTTCCATTTCTGCCGATGCTTTTTTTTTTCCACTTTCCGTTTCGTGGTTTGTCTGTTGTTTTTTATTAGCTCATCTTTGCTACAGAATTTCCATCAGCTCCAAAGCCAGCTCAGATTAAAAGTTATGAAATACCTTAAGTTGTGCATTCCTCTCCTTTTGTCTTGCCACAGCTGTTTTGTCACTTTCAGCAACTTCTGCAGCTAAGTTCCTTCTTTCCGCTATTTATTCAAAATAGTGATTAATACCAGTATTTGTGTGTGTGTGTGTGTGTGTGTGTGTGTGTGTGTGTGTGTGGTTAGTTTCCTACGGTGAGAGAAGCAACCTAGAATTAAGGAGAAATTTCCTGACAGTTAAAACTGTGGAACTACCTGCCTCCAGAAGCTATGGATACTCCAACACTGGAAGTTTTTAAGAAGAGACTGGACAGCCCTTTGTCCGAAATGGTATAGGG
The DNA here is from genome assembly GCF_964194415.1 of Vipera berus. Classification (NCBI taxonomy): domain Eukaryota; kingdom Metazoa; phylum Chordata; class Lepidosauria; order Squamata; family Viperidae; genus Vipera; species Vipera berus. Next base: position 4,615,963 of record NC_138204.1, read on the forward strand.
TTTCCCAAGTGAGCAGGGGGGTGGACTAGATGACCCCGCTCGAGGAGGACCTATACCAGGGGTAGGCAACCTCGGCTCTTTTATGACTCGTGGACTTCAACTCCCAGAATTCCTGAGTCAGCATAGCTGACTCAGGAAATCTAGGAGTTGAAGTCCACGAGTCATAAAAAAGCTGAGGTTGCCTACCCCTGACCTATACCATCTCAGACAAGTGACAGTCTCTAGCCTCTTCTTAAAAACGTCCAGTGTTGGAGCACCCACGATTTCTGGTGGCAAGCTGTTCCACTGGTTAATTGTCCTCACTGTCAGGAAGTTTCTCCTTAATTCCAGGTTGCTTCTCTCTTTGATCAGCTTCCAACCATTGTTTCTCGTCCTTCCCTCTGGAGCTTTGGAGAATAGCTTGACTCCCTCTTCTTTGGGGCAGCCCCTCAGATACTGGAACGCTGCTATCATGTCTTCCCTATTTCTTCTTTTCTTTAGACTGGCCAAACCCAAACCTTGCAGCTGTTCCTATGTTTTAGCCTCCAGGCCTTTGATCATCTTCGTTGCTCTTCTCTGAACTTTTCCCAAAGTCTCAACATCTTTTTTCGTAGTATGGTGGCCAAAATTGGTTGAAGTATTCCAAGTGTGGTCTTACTAGGGTTTTTATAAGGTGGTACTAATACCTCTCGTGATCTTGATTCTATGCCTCTGTTTATACAACCCAGGATTGTGTTAGCTTTTTTGGCTGCTGCTGCACACGGCTGGCTCATGGTCAAGTGATCGTCCACTAGGCCTCGCCCAGTCTGTACTTATATGAGTCCTTCGGGAGATAGGGCGGCATATAAGTCCCAATAATAAATAATATCTTTGAGTTTTCCCGCCTGGGCTTTTCTCCATATTTAAACTCGTTTTGTTGGAGAGGGGCGGATTGTTCCAGTTTGACAAGACCTTTTTGGATCCTGAGTTTGTCTTCTGGGGTGTTGGCTATTTGTTGTCTGCAAATTTGATGAGTTCCCCTTCTATTCCCTCATCTAAGTCATTGATGAAAATATTGAAGAGTCCTGGGCCTAAGATGGAGCCTTGTGGTACCCCACTGGTGTGTGTGTGTGTGTGTGTGTGTGTGTGTGTGTGTGTGTGTGTGTCTGTATATATGTAGCATGCGTGTATATGTGTTATGTATGGATATGGATATACTTTGTTTTGAAAGCGGGCAACAGAATTTCATTTTTAATGGGGGCCAGTGGGCTCATAGTAAAAAAATGAAAATAAAAGCCATCTCAAAAGAGGAAGTGCTCTGTTTTCACATTTGTTTATGCTACACTTAAGTCGCAATCTGCGAATATAAACAAAAATGTAATACAGGTAGTCCTTGATTTGTGACCACAATTGACTCCAAAATTTATTTTATTTATTTATTTATTTTATTTTAATTCCATTTGTATCCCGCCCTTCTCCGAAGACTCAGGGCGGCTTACAAGCTTAGCAGTAGCCTTCCTTCTATGTATATGCCTGCTTATTAGGGCTTTCACACACACACCCCAAGCGGCGTTATTACAAAGTCAGCTTAATTGCCCCCAACAATCTGGCTCCTGTTCTGCTGAGCGGGACGGTTGTTAAGCGGGGTTTTGTCCAATTTGACAACCTTTCTTACCACAGTCACTTATGGTAATTCAGGCAAAGAGGTGAGGAAAGCAACCATTTTCCCCCCGTCAAAACTAAACATACAATTTATTTTATTTTTCCCCTCAAAGGATTAGTTACTGGATCAAACTGTTATTTCCTGACCTGGCTGCATAAGGAGATCTCTGAAAAGTTAGAAGTGATTATTTGCTTGAAATGGCAAACACTGAAATCTATTCTAGTCCTACATTTCCATGGATGGATTCTCTTTCTAATTTTTGTTTCATTTGCTTGCAAGGGGGAAACCCTGCAAGTCAGGTTGGTTTCTGTTCGTCATAGATGTCTCTTTCTCTGCCATCCTCACCATTTCCACTAAGGGCACAGAAATCCAGATTTATTCTCCCACCTTTATTGTTTTTTTTATAAATAATTCAAGGCAGAGAACGTAGCTAATACCCCTTCCTCCCCCTATTTTCTCCACACCAACAACCCTATGAGGTGGGTTGAGGCTGAGAGAAAGGGACTGGCCAAAATTTGGCTTTCATGCCTAGGGTGAGACTAGAACTCGACGTCTCCTGGTGATTGGCCCAAAGTCACCCAGCCGGCTTTCATACCTAAGGCAGAACTAGAACTCACCGTCTCCTGGTGATTGGCCCAAAGTCACCCAGCCGGCTTTCATGCCTAAGGCAAGACTAGAACTCGCCGTCTCCTGGTGAGTGGCCCAAAGTCACCCAGCCGGCTTTCATGCCTAAGGCAGAACTAGAACTCACCGTCTCCTGGTGAGAGGCCCAAAGTCACCCAGCCGGCTTTCATGCCTAAGGCAAGACTAGAACTCACCATCTCCAGGTGATCTCCAAAGTCAGGATGCAAGTTGTCCAGGTTACAAATGATTGTAAAGAACAATTGTTCCGTGTCAAATTCATTGTGATAACCAGATAAATAATCATTGTTATTTATCTGCATGGTGTTCCCCCATTTTATCAGTGTCCGATTTAGAAGTAGAATTTGGGGAGGGGGAGAAGAGACCAAAGGATTAGAGGGAACAGTTAAGGTGGGGGTCTTCCAACTTGGCCCTTTTATGACTTCCTGGCTGAGGAATTCTGGGAATTGAAGTCCGCAAGTCGCAAAAGGGCCAAGTTGGAAGACCCCTGGGTTAAGGCAATACACCAATATTGCAAATAAGTAGAGCAGGGTTTTTCCAACCCTGGCAGCTTGAAGACATGTGGACTTCAAGCCTTAGAATTCACCAGCCAGCGTGCTGGCTGGAGAATTCTGGGAGTTGAAATCCACATGCCTTTCAAGCTGCCAAAGTTGACAAACACCTGAAGTAGTGTGAATACCCAGGATTTTAGAAAATCAAGGGCATGAAATGGCCAAAGCACACCCCGAAAGGAAAGCAAAACAATTTTAAAGAACTTCATGACTCAACATCACCAGATTCTTACACCTAACAAGAATGAGGAAATACTTCGCAAATGCTCAGCAACAATGCATCCATTTTACCAGAGCACCAGAGGGCAGGACGAGAAACAATGGTTGGAAACTGATCAAGGAGAGAAGCAACCTAGAATTAAGGAGAAACTTCCTGACAGTGAGGACAATTAACCAGTGGAACAGCCTGCCACCAGAAATTGTGGACGCTCCATCACCGGAGGTTTTTAAGAAGAGACTGGACAGCCACTTGTCTGAGATGGTATAGGTCAGGGGTAGGCAACCTTGGCTCTTTTATGACTCGTGGACTTCAACTCCCAGAATTCCTGAGCCAGCATGGCTCAGCTTGGAAACCTCTCCCTTTCCCCTCAGCATGGCTGGCTCAGGAATTCTGGGAGTTGAAGTCCACGAGTCATAAAGCGGCCTAGGCCTAGGCGAGGGGTAGGCAACCTTGGCTCTTTTATGACTCGTGGACTTCAACTCCCAGAATTCCTAAGCCAGCATGGCTCAGCTTGGAAACCTCTCCCTTTCCCCTCAGCATGGCTGGCTCAGGAATTCTGGGAGTTGAAGTCCACGAGTCATGAAGGAGCCACGGTTGCCTACCGCTGGTATAGGGTCTCCTGCTTAAGCGGGGGGGGGGGGGGGGCTGGACTAGAAGATCTCCAAGGTCCCTTCCAGCTGTATTCTATTCTTATTCTAACATATATAAATTATTTTTTGAAAAAAAGATAAAAATGAGGCAAACCTTGAAAGGAGAAAAGTAAAGTTAAATCAATAACATAAAGTAAGTTTTTTAAAAAGCGAAGAGAGAGAAATAGAACAGAAAGAAAGAAAAGCAAAGAAAAAGTTATGGAGAAGCAGCTTCCAGTCTTCTTAATAGCACTTAAAAGTATATTTATATTTTACCCTGTTCCTCTAAAGCTGCAACGTAATTTCCTTCCTTCTGTTGTCTGCCTTTTCTAATCATCAAACCTGTCACTCACTAGTTCGTATTTTTTTTCATTGTTCAGCAAAAAGTCTATCTGGTCACTAATAAATGTGGTCGTTGTCGTTTATCTAACAAGTCATTTTTGCCATCTGTGCCAATTCTGTTATCTTTAACCAGCCATTCTTCCTTGGTACAATAAGATAACTCAGCCTTTCCTTTTTTGTGCCTACAATAATCTCAAAGCAATTAGGGTTATTTTACGTACCGGTATATAAAAAAAAACTTTTCATAATTCTTTTCTGTCTATCCCATGATTCCCAACAAAAAATATATATCTCGTTTTCATGTTTAATGTGTTACGTTCTAATGTATTGGAATTTATGATAGCGTGGTGGTATTTATTTTTTTAAAAATTCTGTTTTTAGGGAGCGTAGCTGTGATCTTCCTAGGGCTGTTATGCATAAGATATATGGCCATAAAAAAATTTCTGAAGAAAAAAAAATCTGTATTGATTTCCTGCTTGCCGCTAATAAATTCATGTGTCCAAGTGTGTGAGTCTCGTGATCGTGCTAACAACCATGGATTGTGACACCCTTTTGGGCTCCGGTTCATTTTAATTTTTGTATTTATGATGGAAATTTGTTTTTAATTTACTTTTTAAGATTGTACACTGCCCAGAGAGACTTGCTGAGATGGAGTGAATAAACAAAGAAACAAACACAAGATACGATTTTGCAAAGTTTAGTTATTAAGCCTAGCAGAGAAATAAATTGCTTATCTGATGTATATTTATTTTGCCTTTTCCTGGTTTTATTTGCTGGATTTCCTGGTGTCATTTACTGCATTAAGAAAGGATCCCAGATCTCTTGAGAAGTCTTATATATGAGATAGATAGATAGATAGATAGATAGATAGATAGATAGATAGATAGATAGATAGATAGATAGATGATAGATAGATAGATAGATAGATAGATAAAGAGAGGATAGCTAAATGATAGATGGATAGGTATTGATATAGAGATGATAGATGATACACTGATAAATAATAGAGACTGATAATATATAGATGATAGAGAAAAAAGAAAAAGGAAAAAGAAAGAAAGAAAGAGAGGGAGAGAGAGAGAGAGAGAGAGAGGGAGGGAGAGAAGGAAAGAAAGAAGGAAGGAAAACATAAAGGAAGGAAGGAAGGAAGGAAGGAAGGAAGGAAGGAAGGAAGGAAAGAAAGAAAGAAAGAAAGAAAGAAAGAAAGAAAGAAAGAAAGAAAGAAAGAAAGAAAGAAAGAAAGAAAGAAAGAAAGAAAGAGTTTATAAAGATTCCCTGGCTCAATTCTCTTTAGCTTTCCACCCACCAAAGCAGCTTTATATGTCGGACAGAATCAGGAATATTTTGATTTTAGCCAAGGGCGTTTATATTTCTAAAGCAAGCCCTTTGCTTCGTTCTTCAGCTTAGCACATCTTATCTCTTTGTCAGAGACTTGGCTCTGAACCATGACCATTTATTTTATTTTATTTTATTTTATTTTATTTTATTTTATTTTATCTTATCTTATCTTATTTTATTTTATTTATTTTATTATTTTATGTTATTTTATTTTATTTATTATTATTTTTTGTTGCCTGGGTTTTGCAAAACCGGCCGACCAAAGGAGGTTACTCAAGAGCAGCCTCTTGACGCCAGAGCGGAAATCAAAACCTAAAAGCAGAAAAGCTGTTTTGCTCCAGACCAGACCCAGCCGCAATGCAAAGAATCAAAACAAAACACAAAAACTTTAAGTTTCGGTTTCCATTTCTCTTTTCCTTTCGTCATTTCATCACGAGTTTCGGCCGTCAGAGCTTCGTCGATGCCGAGGTGCGATTGGCAGATCCTTTTTCTGTTTCTATGCGATTTTTTTTTCTCCCTCCGAACCCAGCAGCAGCCTGAATCACAAACGTGTTGTTATTTTATTCGGTTTAAAGAAAAGGTTTTTATTCACCTGCCTTTCGTCACAACCCGCTTTCCGATGTGACACGTGTTTAAGTTCCGAGACAGGCGGATGTTTGCCTTTGTACTACACACACACAGAAACAGAACACACCTTTGTGAGGAGGGCAGAAATTGTGGTTGTGGTGGTGGTGGGGGGAGGAGGAAGCATCGTGGGTCATTGTATCTAGAGCCATGCAGAACAGAATAATAAGAGCTGGAAGGGACCTTGGAGGTCTTCTAGACCAACCCCCAGCTCAGGCAGGAAACCCTATACCAGGGGTAGGCAACCTCGGCTCTTTTATGACTCGTGGACTTCAACTCCCAGAATTCTTGAGTCAGCATATGCATATGCCAGGGGTCTTCAAACTTGGCCCTTTTATGACTTGTGGACTTCAATTCCCAGAATTCCTCAGCCAGGTGCCTGGCTGAGGAATTCTGGGAGTTGAAGTCCACAAGTCATAAAAGGGCCAAGTTTGAAGACCCCTGGCATATGCTGTCATAAAAGAGCCGAGGTTGCCTACCTCTGCCCTATACCATTTCAGACGAATGGCTATTCAGTCTCTTCTTAAAAACTTGCAGTGTTGGAGCATTCACAGCAGGGATCTTCAAACTTGGCCCTTTTATGACTTGTGGACTTCAGCTCCCAGAATTCATCAGCCATGCATGCTGGCTTAGGAATTCTGGGAGTTGGAAGTCCACAAGTCATAAAAGGGCCAAGTTTGAAGACCCCTGATTTACAGCTTCTGGAGGCAGGTTGTTCCACTGGTTAATTGTTCTGACTCTCAGGAAGTTTCTCCTTAGTTCTAGGTTGCTTCTCTCTTTGGTCAGTTTCTATTATTATTATTATTATTATTATTATTATTATTATTATTATTATTATTATTATTATTATTATTATTATTATTATTATTATTATTATTATGAAGAAGAAGAAGAAGAAGAAGAAGAAGAAGAAGAAGAAGAAGAAGAAGAAGAAGAAGAAGTAGTTGGAAGGGATCTTGTAGGTCATCTAGTCCAACCCCCTGCTCACCTGAGCCCCAAATTCCTGCTTAGGCAGGAAACCCTATACCATTTCAGACAAATGGCTGTCCAGTCTCTTCTTAAAAACTTCGTGTTGTAGCATTCACAGCTTCTGGAGGCAGGTAGTTCCACTGGTTAATTGTTCTGTCAGGAAGTTTCTCCTTAGTTCCAGGTTGCTTCTCTCCTTGATTGGTTTCCATCCGTTGCTTCTCGTCCTGCCTTCGGGCGCTTTGGAGAATAGCTTGACTCCCTCTTCTTTGGGGCAGCCCCTGAGATACTGGAAGGCTGCTATCATGTCACCCCTGGTCCTTGTTTTCATGGAACTAGACATACCAAAGACATTTAAAGGCTTATAGTGGAGAGACAGCAGAGAACATAGAATAACGGAGCTGGAAGGGACCTTGGAGGTCATCTAGTCCAACCCCCTGCTCAAGCAGGAGACCCTATACCATTTCAGACAAGTGGCTGGCCAGACTCTTCTTAAAAAAAAAAAACCTCCCGGGATGGAGCACCCACAACTTCTGCCATCTTCAATAACCCAGAGGCTCCTGTTCACCTATGTTTCCTTAGAAAACTTTTAAAATTCATTCTATGACTGAACAGCACGTTTCATCAGATGCAATGGAGAAGCTGGACTGGGGTGGCGATTAAATTGGGATGAGAATGGGAGGGGAGGACCAGATGTTTTTGTGTGAGGGTTTTGAATATCTCAGCAATTTTGAGTATCTTATCAGTTAGCAATTCCATTGTCTTAAAACCTCTTGGGTTTTCTGAGCTCTTTGGAGATAAGCTGAAGCTTTAGCTGATTGCTAAATGGGGCTTTGATTTAATTTTGCCTTCAGGGGGAGGAAATGCAGGAGTAGAGTTTACAGAACAAGAGTTGGAAGGGACCTTGGAGGTCTTCTAGTCCAACCCCCTGCTCAAACCTAAATGGTGATCCAGTCTCTTCTTAAAAGCCTCCAGCGATGGAGCACCCACAGCTTCTCCTGTTTGCCATTTTTATTAGTTTATAATGTAAAATACAAAAAAGCAAAAGCAAATAGTGGGGGGGGGGAAGGGGGAGGGAAAGGGGAAGTGGAGAAAAGAAGGGAGAAAAAAGTGTGGACTCCCAACTCCCTTTAGTGCAGCAGAATAAAACAGTAACATCAACTTTTCGCTTTTATATAATAGTATAAACTAGCCATTTCTATAACAACAAATCTATCTAATCGGTAAAACCCAAAAATCAAAGTTTCATTTTTTTTCCACCTCAAGCACAAAGTCCAGAAGCGGTTTCCAAGTAGAAACAAAAGTACTCATTTTTTTTTTCTTTAATCAAAGCAATCAATTTAGCCATCTCTGCTAACTCCATCAACTTTTGCAGCCATTCATCCATCGAAGTGCCCTTCCATTTTTTGTGCATAAAGTCATCTTATTGCCGTCAACATATATAACATCAAAGTTCCATTTTTTTCTCCCAAGCCTCTTTCCATTATGCCCAAAAGAAAAGTTTGATTTTATCTTTATATTCACTTTAAGGATTTTCTGTATTAGAATATGAATCCTGCTCCAATATTTCTTTGCTTTAACACGTCTACCATAAATGGTAAAGAAGTCACCATCTCCTGGTGATTGGCCCAAAGTCACCAGCTGACTTTCATGCCTAAGGCAGGACTAGAACTCGCCGTCTCCTGGTGATTGGCCCAAAGTCACCCAGCTGGCTTTCATGCCTAAGGCAGGACTAGAACTCGCCGTCTCCTAGTGATTGGCCCAAAGTCACCCAGCTGGCTTACATGCCTAAGGCAGGACTAGAACTCACCGTCTCCTAGTGATTGGCCATTGTTCTCTGTAGATAGCAGAAAGGCAGGTAGTAAGCTGAGCTTTGTTATGTCATTACTTCTAAATATGTATGCACATATTATTTTCTCTTCTTTTGTGAAATATATAAATAGGGAGCACTGTTGGAACAGTGGTTACAATACTGCAGGCCAACTCACTGCCCAGTGCTGGAAGTTCGATCCTGACTGGCTCATGTTTGACTCAGCCTTCCATCCTTCCAAGGTCGGTAAAGTAAGGACCCAGGTTGTCAGCCACAATATGCTGACTTATAAACCGCTTAGAGGGCTGAAAAGCACTGTGAAGCGGTATATACATCTGAGTACTATATCCATCTATCCATTTATCCATTTATCTATCATCTATCTATCTATCTATCTATCTATCTATCTATCTATCTATCTATCTATCTATCTATCTATCTATCTATCTATCTATCTATCTATCTCTCATTTCTCTAAGTCTTTCTCTGTCTCAATGTTTCTGTCTCTCCATGTCTGTATCATTTCTCATTTTTCTAAGTCTATGTCTCAATCTGTTTCTCTCTCTCTCTCTCTCTCTTCCAATCTATGTATTAGAATGCAGTATTGCAAGCTAATTCTGCCCATTGCCAGGAGTTCAAATCCTCACCAGCTGAAGGTTGACTAAGCCTTCCATCCTTCTGAGGTCAGCAAAATGGGGACCCAGATCCTTGGGGGCCATAGGCTGACTCTGTAATACCAGTTAGAGAGGGCTGTAAAGCACTGTGAAGTGGTATATAAGTCTTTAGTGCTATTGCTATTGGTATAAATACAGGTTATCTCCTTGGCTTGCAGGGGTGTGTCTCCCACTATGCTTATGGAGATCTTCTCCGGCAAGCACCGTTAAGAGTAACTATTGCAAAGAGCCTTGATTATTTGCTTTTGGATCTTGCATTTTGATTCCACAGTTTGCAGACAGGTGTTGTGTGTGTGTCCATGTTGTGTGTGTGTGTCCCTTTTTGCCTTCAAATACATAATCCTGCACAAGTCCTAACAGTCCCACCAAGTATTGAATCCAAACCTGATTTGGAGCTCGGGCAAAAAGATGGAAAGGACTCGCAAACAGGCAAACAAGAAGATTGTCTCAGGTCAAAGGGGGTAGTATGTGTGGATGGAATATAACCTTATCTAGGGTAGATCAAAGGCAGCGTTTTCGAGTGTAACTCTTTGACGTGACTGCAACTCAAAATCATCCTTTTGAGAGAAAAGCAGAGATCAGGTGGTCAAAGCTAAAAACCAAAGGGGGAACTCCAGGCTAGAAGCAAAGGTCAAACTGCAGAAAATAAATATATAGGTGGTGTTGGTGTTGTTTTTTAAAGGAAGTGAGAAGACCTAAGATATGCTTGGGGGGGGCATATTTTTCCCTTGCTACGCCAAATGGCTGTGAAACGAATTGCACCCAATTTTACTTTCTTTTGCCGCCGCTGATAAGTGAGTCACTGCCGTTGTAAAGTGAATCTCTGTCATTAAGCAAATCTGGCTTCCCCCATGCATGGACTTTGCTTGTCAGAAGCCAGCCAGGAATGTCACAAAGGACGCTAAAATGACCTGGGTGGCGGCAACCGTTGTAAATAACGCACTTTTTTTGGTCCCTTTGTAACTCTGAATGGTTGTTAAACAAATAAAGGTAAAGGTTCCCCCGCACACGCGTGCTAGTCGTTTCCGACTCTAGGGGCCGGTGCTCATCTCCGTTTCAAAGCCGAAGAGCCAGCGCTTGTCCGAGGACGTCTCCATGGTCATGTGGCCGGCATGACTAGACGCCAACGGCGCACGGAACGCTGTTACCTTCCCACCGTAGTGCTCCCTATTTTTAAACAAATAGTTGAGGGCTAAAAAAAAAAACTTCTGGCTTGAGAGCTTCTGCATTTGGAAGCTAAAGTTCATTTTGGGTTTGTGAAGAAATTTAGACCAGGGCTTTTCAACCTTTTCACAGATGGTACCACCTTTAGCACGTGACAATATTTGAGTACTGCCAGTGCTTAGCAAGGTATCAAAAACTTGATGACTAAAAAAAAAAAGTGGCTGGGAGGGATTTTGGGTTTTACTGATTAGATTCATTTCTTGTTATAGAAATGGCTAGTTCAGGGGTAGGCAACCTTGGCTCTTTTAGGACTCGTGGACTTCAACTCCCAGAATTCCTGAGTCAACTATGCTGAGGGGAAAGGGAGAGGTTTCCAAGCTGAGCCATGCTGGCTTAGGAATTCTGGGAGTTGAAGTCCATGAGTCATAAAAGAGCCGAGGTTGCCTACCCTTGGTATAGATATATTTTTCTTAAATCTCCAAATTCTTAATTTCTGGAATGCAGCGGTGTAGATTGGGCACATCACTCATCCAGTCTTCCCTTCTTCTCAAAGATCCAAATCGACGGGCGATCCCTGGCTGACCGACAGCTCCTATTTCGATGGGACTGGCTACGCAGAAATCACCTTTGAGAGTCATCTGGGCTCCATCAAGCGCTTTGAGCAAGAGATGCGGTTGGTGTCCTACCACGGGATCATTTTCTTCTTGAGACATCAGGCAAGTGTCATTTTGGATTGGCAATTCTCCATAACGTGAGACCCAGCTGGCTTTCATTCCTAAAGGCGGGACTTGAACTCTAGGTCTCCTGCTTTCCAGCCTAATGCTTTAACCACTAGACCAGGGCTAGGCAACCTCGGCTCTTTTATGACTCATGGACTTCAACTCCCACAATTCCTGAGCCAGCCATGCTGAAGTCGAAGTCCACGAGTCGTAAAAGAGCCAAAGTTGCCTACCCCTGGGCTAGTTGATAATATTATGGAAAAGTAAAAAGTTGAGGTCCAATGTTAATGCTTCCTTCTACTGCAAGAGAGGAAGTCTGGTTTTTTTTCCTTTCTCCCCCTGGCTTCCCCCCCCCAGTGTCCTACTATTTGCTTTTTGTATTTTATTCTATAATCTAATAAAATACTAAACTGTAGGGGGGGAAGGAAAAAAAAGTGCCAGTTTTAATTTCTTGGATGGCAGTTCCTTTGCTGAATCACTTTTCCTTTGCACTGACAAATGGATCATGAATTTATCCGTGTTTATTAATACGCACCACTGTCAGCTGGCTGGCTGGCCCTTCTCTCCTTCTCCTTCTTCTTCCCTGTCTTCTGAGCATTCCTTCCACAGTGTAGTAAGAATGCGCCACCACCCCAATCCCTTCCCTGTACCCTTAGACACAGGAATCAAGTGAAAAGCAAGAAAGGCTCACAAAAGGCTCCCAGAATAAACACTAAACTCCGGTGGTTTTCTCTCTGTGTGTGTGTGTGTGTGTGTGTGTGTGTGTGTGTGTGTCTGTGTGTGTTTCTTTCTTTAAGCTCCCTCAGGCGTGTCACGATGTTGCAATTTGAGACTGAAAGGCTCCCGCAATTGCGAAAAGCTTTAGCCTTAAATTAAGCCTGTTTACCTTCAAAGAGAACTTTCTAAAAGTTTTATGACTTGTGGACTTCAACTCCCAGAATTCCTCAGCCAGGCCACGTTTGAAGACCCCCAATTAAGCTGACTTTGTAATAATGCCGCTTGGGGTGTGTGTGAAAGCCCTAATAAGCAGGCATATACATAGAATGAAGGCTACTGCTAAGCTTGTAAGCCACCCTGAGTCTTCGGAGAAGGGCGGGATATAAATGGAAATAAAAAAAAATAGTAATAATAATTACATTTGTTTAAAGGGTTTGAACCTATAGAAGTCAACACTTTGGACTCATCGTTAGCCTTTGGTTATTCCAATAACCAAACCACATGTTCTGTACCAGCCTGCTACCGGCCTTGCAGAAAAGGCAACACCTTTACAGACGGCAAGCGGCTGGAATACGTCTGCCAAATTTATTACAAAAACAAACAAAACATGAAACAAGATACCGGAGCTTTGAAACACTATCTGAGCGGTTGCTTTCAGCAAACCAGCCCTCCCCCAAACATTCCCTTTATAAAGAGTTCAGGGCGTGGCCTCTCTTTGCCTCCTTCCGAGAAGTCCCACAGCCTTCCTCTGCTTGCTCCTACTTGACTGCCTCCTGCGTCGGGCGTCCTTGAACAGGGCCAGCTGTGGGTCATCTTCATCCACACTGTCAGGCTCACACAGCTGGGTCTCCACCAGGTAGGAGGGGCCTGGCTGGGGGCTCTGCGGAGCCTCAAAGCCATCATCAGCAAGTTCTTCAACACCCCCCTCCTCCCCCTCATCTGAGTCATCCAACCCAACTGCCGAACCCACAGGCTGACCCTGAATCACAACACCACACAAATCAAGCCTCTGAATTACAAAACGCCGTAAAAACTGCACAAAAATCCTCTTGGTAACCCAGTCAAGCTGCCAACTGATCTGGAAGCCACTGGCTTCTGAAATGAACCCACCTCCTTTCTGACTGTTCGTCTCCCGGCTTTTCATTTCATCCGTGCTGATTGTATTCTCCTGGCTGGAGAAAACGAACCAGGGGACCTTTTCTTCCAGCAAAAGTTGCTGCTTCTTCCCTGTCCGTTTCCTCCCTACCTGCTGAGCTCCCCTTCTCTTTCTCTGTTCTTTTTTCCCCCTTTCCCGTCAAAACCACCTCCTTTTATATTCTCTCCTCCCTCCTTTTTTCTTCAGTTCACCTCTAGCTCCATGCTGCTTCCGGAAGCGCCAATCAGCTGGAGCCAATCAGCTAGAGCCCTCTTGGTTCCTGGGGCTTCTGCGGAGCCCAGACTGTCCTGCAGCTACCTCTCCCTCAGGCTTCGGTCGCTTTGGCTCATTCCCCTCCCTTGCTACACTTTTTCTAGGACGGTTGCATACCACCTGCCAAAGTACCATAGGTGGTACGTGTACCAACGGCTGAAAAGCCCTGATCTAGACTAGAAAAAGCCCTAATTTTCTAAGACGTCTAGGAAATAACAGAATAACAGAGTTGGAAGGGACCTTGGAGGTCTTCTAGTCCAACCCCCTGATCAGGCAAGAGGCCCTATACCATTCCAGACAAGTGGCTGTCTGGTTTCTTTTTCAAAACCTTCAACGTTGGAGCACCCACAATTTCTGGAGGCAAGCCTTTCCACTGATTAACTGTTCTCCCGTCAGGAAATTTTTCCTTAGTTCCAGGTTGCTTCTCTCCTTGATGAGTTTCCATCCGTTCCTTCTTGTCCTGCCTTCAGGCGCTTTGGAGAATAGCTTGACTCCCTCTTCTTTGTGGCAACCCTGGAGATGTTGGAACATTGCTGTCATGTCTCCCCTAGTCCTTCTTTTTGTTAAACCAGAGATACTCAGTTCGCGCAACCGCTCTTCATGTTTTAGAGTGACAGAGAAATTGAGTGAGCCTTGGTCCTTGAGGCCGAGGGACACCATCCTTGAGAATGCTAGTGGTGTTCCAAGCAAGCAGTGGTGGTGACAAGAACATGTTGAGAAGAAGCTGGAGCTAAAATGAAGGCGTCTGAAAGCAGCAGACGGTGCAATTCTGAAAGATATTCTCAATTCTGTGGATCAAACAAAGTATCTTTTAGTGAAAAGAAGGATTAGGAGTGACATGATGGCAGTTTGTTCCACTGTCTGAGGGGCTGCCATAAAGAAGAGGGGGGGAATCCACTTATTCTCCAAAGCAGCCAAAGGCAGGACAAGAAGCAGTGGATGGAAACCTTTCAAGGAGAGAAACAACCTGGAACTAAGGAGAAATTTCCCGACAGGGAGAACAATTAATCGGTAGAACAGCTTGTCTCCAGAAGTTGAGGGTGCTAATGGAGGCTTTTAAGCAGAGAGTGGACAACCACTTGATATAGGGTCTCCTGCCTGAGCAGGGGGTTGGACTAGAAGGCCTCCAAGGTCCCTTCCAGCTCTATTCTCATTGAAACAAACTTCCCACCTCCACTTTTGTCTGATCCATTGAGTCGTCCTTCATTTTCTTCCTCTGACCATTAAACTACTGAGGGCTTCTATGCCCTTATCTGATTGTTTCCTAGACACGGTCTCTTCCCCTCCTCCCCCAAGGTCACTTACACGTTCCATTACACAATCTGTGATAACCCAATCAGACAGGAGGAGTTTGAATGGTACAACGCTGAGCTTGTTGATCAGAAGGTCGGCAGTTTGGTGGGTCGAATCCCGAGTGCCGCGTAGCAGAGTGAGCGCCTATTACTCGTCCCAGCTTCTGCCAACCTAGCAGTTCGAAAGCACGTAAAAATGCAAGTAGAAAAATAGGGACCACTCCGGTGGGAAGGTAACAGCGTTCCGTGCGCCTTTGGCGTCTAGTCATGCCGGCCACATGACCACACAGACGTCCTCGGACAAGCGCTGGCTCTTCAGCTTTCAAATGGAGATGAGCACCGGCCCCTAGAGTCGGAAACGACTAGCACGCATGTGCGGGGGAACCTTTACCTTTACCAGTTGCTAATGGTTGATGGGAGACCATTTTGGACCATGTTGTTGTGATTCCTCGCCAGCCAGCAGATCCAGTAGCTGAGTCTGAGGAATCAGAGGCGGAGGAGGAGGAGCCTGGAGTGACATCAGAGTCACAGGAAGGCTCTGAGGAGCTCTGAGACATACAGTCGGAACCTGGCCCCTCTACTCGTGCTCAGGCTGAGACACAGCTGTGCTGGGAGCCTGAGTTGGACAGTGATGAAGAGCAGCTGGGACAAATCCGGGATGCACGAAAACGCCGGCAAGAGAAGGCAGTAGGACAAAGGAATGCAATGGGGCAGCTCCAAAGGCAAAGGAGAAGGCATTAGGAAGCCATGCCTGGGCTGAATTATAAAAGGGAAGGTGTGGGAGGTGCTGGTTGCTTAAGGCAACTGTTTGTGTTGAGGATGGAGTTCCTGTGGACTGTTTGTTTGCCTTGGACGTTGACTCAGGTCTGTGAATAAGAAAAGGGCTTGTTTTCTTCTTCCGGTTCCTGCCTGTTTCTTGGAAGAGGGGTTTCTCCTTCTGAGCATAACAAGAAATCACAATCACGTAGGCTGGGACAGGACACACGTTATGGTCTACGTTAATGAGTCCAAAATGTCCATCCCCTTTTTTTTTTCTTTGCACAGATTTGAGGAAGAGAAACATTGTGGAGACAGTAACCAGAAGGGGAAGCAACTGCCTCTAGCGCTATTCATTGGAAATGAGTAAAAGGACACCATTCTGTGCCAACAAGCATTCTGTGCCAAGATGCAGTGATTGCAATTTGTGTTGTGGATTAGGCACTAATGGACTCCAGTTGATCCTATTTGTGGAACACTGGAGCTCATTTAAAGGAGCCGAGGCACTGCAAGCAGAGAGTTACCAGAGTGAACATTTACGTTTTTCTCCTAGTGATTATCCTCGAGTTTCAACCTACAATTGGGAAATGGCATTTCCATCACTGAGTAACGTGGTTGTTAAGTGAGCGCCACCGGATTTTTATCAGCCTTTTGCCGCAGTAGCTAAGCAAATCACATAGATTATTAAGTGAATCCAGGTTTCTCCGTTGAATCTGCTCATCAGAATGCCTCTGGGAAAGTTGAAAATGGCGATCAAGTGATCCCGAGTTGTGGCAACTATTGGAAATGCTTGGCGGCTGACAGGTGCCCCAATCTTGATCGTGAGCCACTGTGACAGTCATAACTCAAGGACCAGTCATAAATCAATTTTTTCAGCCCGGTTGTAATTTTGAATGGTGGTTAAACTGAGTCGAGAGCTATTTTCACTTGTTCTGGACGGTGCCCAAGACCGAGTTTTCTGTTAAGGTTAGCCACAAAGACTAGGCAATGCCTAGAGAACTTTGAAAAGTGGTCACCAGATCAGAAAAAAGACGTTGAGAGTTTGGAAAAAGTTCAGGGAAGAGCAACTAGGATGATCCAAGGCCTGGAGGCTAAAACATACGAAGAACGGCTGCAGGACTTGGGTTTGGCTAGTCTGAAGAAAAGAAGAAACAGGGGAGACATGATAGCAGTCTTCCAGTATCTCAGGGGCTGCCCCAAAGAAGAGGAGGTCAAGCTATTCTCCAAACCACCAGAGGGCAGGACGAGAAAAAATGGTTGGAAACTGACCAGAGAGAGAAGCAACCTGGAATTAAGGAGAAACGTCCTGACAGTGAGGACAATTAACCAGTGAAACAGCTTGCCACCAGAAATCATGGGTGCTCCATTACTGGAGATATTTAAGAAGAGACTGGACAATCATCTGTCAGAGATGGTATAGGTTCTCCTGCTTGAGCAGGGGGATCGACTAGAAGACCTCCAAGGTCCCTTCCAGCTCTATTCCTATTCTATTCTATATTTCTATTCCATTCCATTCCATTCCATTCTATTCTATTCCATATTTTCTGGAGGTTTTTAAGAAGAGACTAGACAGACACTTGTCTGAGACAATGTAGGTTCTCCTGCTTAAGAGGGAGGGGGGGCTGGACTAGAAGACCTCCAAGGTCCCTTCCTATTCTATTCTATTCTATTCTATTCTATTCTATTCTATTCTATTCTATTCTATTCTATTCTATTCTATTCCATTCCATTCCATATTTTCTATTCTATTCTATTCTATTCTATTCTATTCTATTCTATTCTATTCTATTCTATTCTATTCTATTCTATTCCATTCTATTCTAATTCTATTCTATGCCTATTTCTTATTCTATTCTATTCTATTCCTGCCCATTCTGCTTTTCTTCATATCAGCCCTGAAAAAGAATGTTCTGCTCAATAATTTGACGGCATGATTCACCTGTTAACGCTGGGATTTTTTAAAAATACATTCAGAAACTGTTTGCAGTTTTTCATTTTCTTTTTTAACTTTCTAATGCATCTCTATCGCCACCTAATGGCTGCCAGTGAAGAGAGCGCCATTCAGACCAAGTATTAACTTTATGCAATTAAATCTTCCTTTCATCTGAATGTGTGAGATTGTAAGAGGCAGAAAAGAAACGGAGGAAGAAAACGGGAAGTGGGAAAAAAAAAGGAAAGCAAGCCTCTGCAAGTTTCCCAGCTTAAATTGGTAAACTAAAGGACACCGGTGTATAGACAGTAACTCAATCTGATTAAAATGAAAAGCAAAGAGTACAGTCAGTTCTCCATTTATGACCGTTACTGGCTCCCAAATCTGCACTGCTAAGTAGGGCATTAAGTGAAACATGCCCCATTTTATGACTCTTGCCAGAGTTAGGTGAATTACTGCAGTTGTTAAGTGAATCAAGCAGTTACCCCATTGACTTTGCTTGTCAGAAGCTAGCTAGCCAGGTTGCAAATGACAATCCCCCAACTTATGACGGCTGCAGCGTCTGGGGGGGGGGGGGTGGAGCCTTGGTGGAGCAGTGGGCTGATGCCTCCTTAAGTAACACCAGCTGCCTGCAATTAGTGCAGGTTCGAGTCCCACCAGGCTCAAGGTTGACTCAGCCTTCCATCCTTCCGAGGTAGGTAAAATGAGGACCCAGATTGTTGGGGGCAATTAAGCTGACTTTGTAATAATGCCGCTTGGGGTGTGTGTGAAAGCCCTAATAAGCAGGCATATACATAGAATGAAGGCTACTGCTAAGCTTGTAAGCCGCCCTGAGTCTTCGGAGAAGGGCGGGATATAAATGGGATTTTAAAAAAAAAAAGACCAAATGGGAGATCCGCTCCAGGTTTTCCAGCCAGCCCGCCCAGTTCCTGAGTCAAATGTGTCCTTAGAGCTAAGCCTGCTCTGGCTGCTGCCTTCCCCACCTGCCTTTCAAGTTGGGATATACTACAGCTGCTCTTCAACTTTAGAAGAAAAGACGCCCAGACCCCAGCCTGTAAAAAATCACAGACTGCAGCTTCTTCTCCAATTGGTCCCGCTTTCCCTGCACAGACTAAATGGGAGATCCGCTCCAGGTTTTCCAGCCAGCCCTGTCCCTAAATTTTCAGCACCCTGCGTATAAGACGACCCCTGACTTTTGAGAAGATTTTCATGGGTTAAAAAGTAGTCTTATACACCAGAAACTACGGTAGGTAAAATGAGGACCCAGATTGTTGGGGGCAATTAAGCTGACTTTGTAATAATGCCGCTTGGGGTGTGTGTGTGAAAGCCCTAATAAGCAGGCATATACATAGAATGAAGGCTACTGCTAAGCTTGTAAGCCGCCCTGAGTCTTCGGAGAAGGGCTGGATATAAATGGAATTAAAATAAAAAAATAAATATAAATAAATAAATGATCACTCTTTGCGACCTTCCCAGCTGGCTTCTGACAGCCAAAGCCAATGGGGGGGGGGGGAACCCAAACTCATGTAACAACTGCAGGGAATTGCTTAACAGCTGTGGCAAAAAAGGTCACCAAATCAGGTGTGACTCATTGAACTGCCTTGCTCAGCCATGGCAACGTTGGTCCCAACTGTGATTGCAAGTTGAGGACTAGCTGCATTAAAACTCTGTACAGCAGAGGTCTCAACATCCAAGGCAAGTTAAATCGGGGTTTTCCAACCTTGGCAATCTTAGGACTCCTGGACTGCAACTTCCAGAATTCCCCAGGCAGCAGGGGAATTCTGGAATCCACAGATCCCGAAGTTCCAAGGTTGGGAAATCTCAGAGATATTCCTCACTTACAGGAATAGAATAGAGCTGGAAGGGACCTTGGAGGTCTTCTAGTCCATCCCCCTGCTCAAACAGGAGAACCTGTACCACCTCAGACAGGTGACTGTCTAGCCCAGGGGTAGGCAACCTTGGCTCTTTTATGACTCCCAGAATTCCTGAGCCAGCATGGGGGAACTATGGCCCCTTCATGGCTTGTGGACTTCAACTCCCAGAATTCCTGAGCCAGCAAGGGGGAAACTATGGCCCCTTCATGATTTGTGGACTTCAACTCCCAGAATTCCTGAGCCAGCAAGGCTCAGCTTGGAAACCTCTCCCTTTCCCCTCAGCATGGCTGGCTCAGGAATTCTGGGAGTTGAAGTCCACGAGTCATAAAAGAGCCAAGGTGGCCTACCCCTGGTCGCGCCCACGATTTCTGGGGGCAAGCTGTTCCACTGGTTGATTGTTCTCACTGTCAGGAAGTTTCTCCTTTAATACCAGGTCCCTAATACAGGTAGTCCTCGAGTCACAAGTGGAATGGAGCCTGACCATTCCACTCGTAACTCGAAAAGTGAATCTCGTACCTTGAACGAGATCACTCCTTTGCTCGTTAAGACGCATGCGGCTCGTTAAGTGAACATGAGGTTATCTCAAAGTGGGGAAGGCCATGGAGGGCCTAGTAACGGAACAGGCCCCTAAGGCCTCCCTGACCCACTAAGATACCTCGTGCTTCCCGCTACCTTCCTGCTGTGTGGGACTCACCTGGAAAAGATCCATCTCCTTTCTGCCGCGGTTCCTGCCGTCGCCCAGATCTGAAGCCGGGAGACGCTTCTGCAGCCCTCCGGCAACCCAATCCAGGTACCGGAGACCTTATTAAGCCGCTGCCACCCAGATCTGAGGCCGGGGGAACACTTCCATTCTCTGCGAACGCACCAAACTCCTGGAGCAGCCAGGAAAGCAAAGGATCTCAATCTTTGCAGGATGACTGTTGAAGGCCTGGCGCCTGGAGAGATGCGGGGAGTGGGGAGGGAGGGAATAACCAGGGTGCATGTTGCAGTGCCTCCGTGGTCGCTCATAAGTGTTAGGGTGCTGCAATAGTCATAATTTCGGGACTTGCTCGAAAGCACTAGGGGGCGCTCATCCCGTAACTTTGAACGAGCGTTAAGTGAACGCTCGTAACTCGGGGATTACCTGTATATGATTAAGTTATACCACAACTCTACAGTGCTCGTTACCAAGTCAGAAGGTCACAAGAACCAATGGAATAACAGACAAACCAAGCAAGTGACAGAAGCAGCTATAAAGCCACTAACCATGCCGTGCTGTAAAATCTGGAGACCATCACACAGGTCAACAGATTGGAAGAGGGTCGGCTGACATACCATTAATCTAAGAAAGGAGACTATATATAGCGTACATTTTTTGGATTGCTAACAAAGAATTAAAGGGAGGCTGATATAGCTATTTCAAACTTATTTGTTCTCATCAGTCAGCCACACCCTTCTGAGATTCGAACCTGGGCTGATTGCACATTAGGCAGTTGTTTTAACCTCTAGGCCACAGGCTCTTTCTCACTTTGTCAGCTGCATCGGGGAGGGAAGAGAAATATATATATATATATATATATATATATATATATATATATATATATATATATATATATATATATATATATATGTGTGTGTGTGTGTGTGTGTGTGTGTGTGTGTGTGTGTGTGTGTGTGTTTAAAGGTAAAGGTTCCCCCGCACATGCGTGCTAGTTGTTTCCAACTCTAGGGGCCGGTGCTCATCTCCATTTCAAAGCCGAAGAGCCAGCGCTTGTCCGAGGACGTCTCTGTGGTCACATGGCTGGCATGACATGGAACGCTGTTACCTTCCCACCGGAGTGGTCCCTATTTTTCTACTTGCATTTTTACATGCTTTTGAACTGCTAGGTTGGCAGAAGCTGGGACAAGTAACAGGTGCTCACTCTGTTATGCGGCACTTGGGATTCGACCTGCCAAACTGCCGACCTTCTGACCGACAAGCTCAGCGTCCTAACCCACTGAGCTACCGCGTCCCTTCAAAACACACAGAGAGAGAGGGAGAGGGAGGGAGGGAGGGAGGGAGGGAGGGAGGGAGAGAGAGAGAGAGAGAGAGAGAGAGAGAGAGAGAGAGAGAGAGAGAGAGAGAGAGAGAGAGAGAGAGAGAGAGAGAACCTGGAATCGGCCTCGGTGGGACTTTAGCAGTTTATTCTCTCCTCATCTCATGCCTGTAATTTCTTTGGCCTTTTCCTGCTTTCTGGATTTTGCATGTTGTTGCAGAATGCAGTCAATAGGATGTTGAGTTTATATATAGGTTATGTACTGTAAGCATTTAAATTTGAAGATGAACAGAGAAGAGCAACAAAGGTGATCAGGGGAACTGGAGGCTAAAACATATAAGGAGCAGTTGCTGGAAATGGGCATATCTAGTTTAATGAAGAGAAGGACCAGGGGGGACATGATAGCAGTCTTCCAGTATATCAGGGGCTGCCCCAAAGAGGGAGTCAAGCTATTCTCCAAAGTACTAGAACGCAAGACAAGAAGCAACGGATGGAAACCAATCAAGGAGAGAAACAACTTAGAACTAAGGAGAAACTTCCTGACTGTGAGAACAATTAACCAGTGGAACTACCTGCCTCCAGAAGCGGTGAATGCTCCAACACTGGAAATTTTTAAGAAGAGACTGGACAGCCATTTGTCTGGAATGGTATAAGGTTTTTTGCCTGAGCAGGGGGTTAGACTAGATGACCTCCAATGTCCTTTCCAACTTTTTTTTATGATGATGATGATGATGATGGCTTAATGTATAGGAGAATCTAAGCCAGGGTTTCTCAACCTTGGCCACTTTAAGATGGGTGGACTTCAACTCCCAGAATTCCCTAGCCAGCACGAAACATGAAGTCCACCTATCTTAAAGCGGCCAAGGTTGAGGAAAACTGCTCTCACCTGTAAACGGTGGATTACAAATGTCTAAGGAGGTTCTCAAGTCATCCAGGCCTCGGTTTTTCTTTTTTTTTTCCCCAGAAGGCAACTGGACTTTCTTGCGTTACTTTGGAAGACGTTTCGCTTCTCATCCGAGAAGCTTCTTCAGCTCCGACTGGATGGCGGGGAGTGCCCGCAATACACATCTTTCCACTCCCCGCCATCCAGTGGGAGCTGAAGGAGCTTCTCGGATGAGAAGCGAAGCGTCTTCCAAAGAAACGCAAGGAAGTCCAGTTGGATTACAAGCCACAAATTTCAACCCGGCTTGGGAGATAGAAAAAAAAAGTTCAGACAAACCCACCGGAGCTTAAGACGGCCAAGCCTCTGTGCAACACCGCGCGGGAACAGGGCAAGAACCCACAAGCGCAAGGCGAGCTTGGAAAACCAATTTTAATGTTACCCACGGGACTTGATCCCGCCGCTTCCGACGGGCCAAAAACTCACACGGTGAGAATCCCAGCCCTCGTCGCTTCCCGATGGGAGATGGTTTTTTTCCCAACGACTTCTTCTTCCTTCTTCTTCTTCTTCTTCTTCCCACACCCTCAAGTATCAAGTCCCTCAAAAGTCAGCTGGAACAACCAGGAGCTGCCATTTTTTTTGGCAAAAAAAAAAGTCTTTTGCAGCCTAAAGTGCTGATGCACCGGGGTTGGGGAAGATAAGGCTTGGTAGCCGTGGAGGACAGACCCACTTGGGGGGGGGGGAAATCCAATACCTTCAGCAGTTTGGCCAGGAATGCTCTGGGGCTGAGATGCAAGATGGGGGAAGGAATTGGGGGGGGGGTGTCTCAGCAAGTAGAAGCTCTTTTAAGTTGAGAATGGATCTGCCCTTTCAAGCCTCCCACGTCCTCATGGGACTTTCCCGTTTTCAAGCCGCTATTCCCCGTCCCCCACACACACACCCCGCGCCTTTTGGCAAACCGTGCAGGGCTCCTTCTACATTTCCCCCACGGGCAAAGAAAGGCCAAGTTCCCTCCGTCTCTCTCCGCCTCCATTCTGGCAGAGAAACAAGTCCGTCAGCCTCCACCCCCCCCCCCGTCTAACCAAACATTCAGGCAACTTGCCTGGTACTGGGACCCCCGCACCCACCCCCCTCCCCACTTCTGCCAGCCTTGAAACGTTTTTTTAAAAAAAATATTCCTGTCTAGCTGCCTAATCCTTTGGCCTGCCTGGTTTGGTTAATTGTTACATTCTTGGAAACCTGCCTCGGCTGCCTCGGTTTCCCAGGGCTGGCAAGAGACGGGGGAGTACTTACAAGCTGGGGGCACGAAGGTTGTATAGCTTTTAATGGATCCCAGGAACAGGGGTTGTGGGGTTTTTTCCCTGCCGCTTTAGTGCCGTTCTCCCTTCGTTTTGTGCTCTCTCTTCATCTTTCTTCCAAGATTTCAACCTCCCCGTTCCTCCGTCAGCTGATCCGTTTTCCCCTCCTTTTCCCCCAGCACTTCTTCTTCTTCTTCTTCGTCGTCGTCTTCTCATCCAAGGGACGGGCCCGTAAGCCCGGAGCACTCCCCTCCCCCGCCCCCAAAATGGACCAACATCCGTCTTTCATTTCTGCGGAGGCTCGTCCGCTACGGTGGTTACCTCAATGGTTGCGTGCTCCTCCGCGGCCGAAGCGCCTTCCATCACGCTGGACGGCACGGCCACAATTGTGCTGCCCCCGGGAGACACCTGCGTCACGTTCTGGATGGCCGTGCCCAGCCCGGGAAGGGTGAGCAGCTGGAAAGGGCTGACCACTTTGACCACCGTGCTGCTGTCCTGGATGGCCGCCGTGCTCAAGACGGTGAGGTTGGAGGCTTCCGGGTGGATTTCCAGCGCGTTGGGGAAGGCGCTGCCCGCCGACGCCAAGATGGTGTACCCGCCCAGCAGCGGGGAGACCGGAGAGCCGGCGGACGTCACCTGGGTGCTGGCCTTTCCCAGAGCAGATGCCGGCAGGGCAGAGACGACTTTGCCGATGGGCAAACCGGCCAGCTGGGTGACCGGCATGCCTGGAGCCAGGGCAATCTGGGCCGACTGAGTCAGGAGTTGGGAGGTGATGGCCGGCGGTCCCGAAGTGGCTCGGGTCAGCCGGGGGCGTTTCAGAGGGGAGGGGATGGAGACGGGCGTCAAGGTCATCAGCACGTTGTTGAGATGCTGGGATTTGTGCTTCAGCTCCTTGGCTCTCTTGCGGTGCTCGTCACACTGCTGCTCCAGAGCTGGGGGCGGAAAGGGGGAGGGGCGGGAGAGGAGAGCGATTAAGGCCACGGGTAGCAGGCAGGAGATTGGCAAGGGTCAAAGGGCAAGGCTAGAGCAGACACGGCTTCCCCTCTTACACTGCACAGCATCTAAGACAGGGTTCCCCGACCCCAGGGCTGCAGCCCACTACCAGGCCGCAGCCCATTTGGAACCGGGCCCCGCAAGCAGCGGGCGAGAGCACATGCGCACGTAGCTCCACTCACGGAAGGGTTCGTGCGTGCAGCCCCAGTCGGGCACTTTGAGAGGAAGCAACTAAATTTCATTTGTAATGTGTGGCATTGTGCCCACAGGGAAAAAAATGACAATAAAGGTTATCTATCTATCTATCTATCTATCTATCTATCTATCTATCTATCTATCTATCTATCTATCTATCTATCTATCTATCATCTATCTATCTATCTTCTATCTACCTACCTACCTACCTTTCTTCATGTCTCTATTGTCTGTCTATCTATCTATCATCTATCTATCTATCTATCTACCTACCTACCTACCTACCTACCTTTCTTCATGTCTCTATTGTCTATCTATCTATCTATCTATCATCTATCTATCTATCTATCTATCTATCTATCTATCTATCTATCTATCTATCTATCTATCTTCTTCATGTCTGTGTCTATCTTCATATCTATCTATCTATCTATCTATCTATCTATCTATCTATCTATCTATCTATCTATCTATCAATGAAATGATGGGCATGCACACTCGCAGTCCCACTCGCATCTGCCCCTCATGCAAAACCATACCCTCTTCCCTCCCCCCTCCCCCTGCCAGGCTGTCAACACAGAAAGGTTGGGGATTGCTGATCTAAGTCGGAAGGCCATTTCAAAATCAAAGGCACGGTGGTCTTGGGTGGACAACTAATGCCAGCAGACGGTCCAGCTTGTTGATATCCTTCTGGTTTTGTACACCTGGAAACCCAGAAGGAAGCTCTGCCTCTCCTATCAGGATGGGAAGGTCTGACTTGACAGATTAGTTTAAAAAAAAAAAGTAAATTGTTCTCCAAACTGGGATTTCTTCAAATTTTGCTGGGAGTTGGATGATGTAAAAATTTAATAAATAGAAATATTTGCCTAAATAATTTATCTATTAATTCCATTTGTATTTATCTATTTATTTTTATTAGATTTTTATCCTGCTTTTATTTCTTTATAAGTAGCTCAAACGTACACGATACCCCCTTCCTCCTATTTTTCCCACAACAACTGTGAGGTGGGTTGGGCTGACAAAGTGGCTGGGCCAAAGTCACCCAACTAGCTTTCATGCGTAAGGCGGGACTAGAACTCGCCGTCTACTGGTGATTGGGCCAGGAGCTGCCTGCAATTAGTGATTGGGCCACCAGCTGCCTGCAATTAGTGCAGGTTCGAGTCCCACCAGGCTCAAGGTTGACTCAGCCTTCCATCCTTCTGAGGTAGGTTAAATGAGGACCCAGATTGTTGGGGGCAATTAAGCTGACTTTGTAATAATGCCGCTTGGGGTGTGTGTGAAAGCCCTAATAAGCAGGCATATACATAGAATGAAGGCTACTGCTAAGCTTGTAAGCCGCCCTGAGTCTTCGGAGAAGGGTGGGATATAAATGGAATTTTTTTAAAAAAAGTCACCCAGCCAGCTTTCATACCTAAGGCAGAACTAGAACTCACCTGGTGATTGGGCCAAAGTCACCCAGCCAGCTTTCATACCTAAGGCAGAACTAGAACTCACCTGGTGATTGGGCCAAAGTCACCCAGCCAGCTTTCATGCCTAAGGCAGAACTAGAACTCACCTGGTGATTGGGCCAAAGTCACCCAGCCAGCTTTCATGCCTAAGGCAGAACTAGAACTCACCTGGTGATTGGGCCAGTCACCCAGCCAGCTTTCATGCCTAAGGCAGAACTAGAACTCACCTGGTGATTGGACCAAAGTCACCCAACTAGCTTTCGTGCCTAAGGCAGAACTAGAACTCACCTGGTGATTGGGCCAAAGTCACCCAGCCAGCTTTCATACCTAAGGCAGAACTAGAACTCACCTGGTGATTGGGCCAAAGTCACCCAGCCAGCTTTCATGCCTAAGGCAGAACTAGAACTCACCTGGTGATTGGACCAAAGTCACCCAACTAGCTTTCATACCTAAGGCAGAACTAGAACTCACCTGGTGATTGGGCCAAAGTCACCCAGCCAGCTTTCATACCTAAGGCAGAACTAGAACTCACCTGGTGATTGGGCCAAAGTCACCCAGCCAGCTTTCATGCCTAAGGCAGAACTAGAACTCACCTGGTGATTGGGCCAAAGTCACCCAGCCAGCTTTCATGCCTAAGGCAGAACTAGAACTCATCTGGTGATTGGGCCAAAGTCACCCAGCCAGCTTTCATGCCTAAGGCAGAACTAGAACCCAGTTCTTTGGGCGCCCAAGATCGCTTGCGGGGCCACAATTGTGCCACACACACATTCCCACAACACTTTTTGCTCAAGGCTAACCATTCCCCATTCCTTTATTTATTCCCCCTTACAACTTCCATTTCCAGTTCCCTGATTATTTGTCTTTCCTGTCTGTAACCCACATCCAAGGGTGGGGCTTTCTTCGCAGAAACAGGCAGTTCTCAACTTACAAACATTCATTCATTCAGTGACTTTTCAAAGTTACAAGAGCACTGGGTAAAAATGCGAATGATGACCATTCTTCACACTTCAGACTTTTCCACGATCCCCTCGGTGATGTCATCAAACTTTGGATGCTCGGCAACTGACTTTAGGACGCCTCGCAGCATCCTGGGGGCCCTGTGATCCCCTTTTGCGACCTTCGGACAAGCAAAGTCCACGGGGAAGCCAGGTTCACTTCACAACCAGGCTACTAACTTAATGACCGCAGTGATTCACTTAACGACGGTGGCAAGAAAGGTCGTAAAATGGGGACAAGACTCCCTTAACAACTGTCTTGCTCAGCAAGGGAGCTTTTGCCTTGCGCACAGTCACTCATGCGCTCGTGACCTCCCGGTTAGACTACTGCAACGCTCTCTACATGGGGCTGCCCTTGAGGACCACTCGGAGGCTTCAACTGGTGCAGAATGCAGCCGCGTGAGTTGTGATGTGGGTTTCCCGATACTCCCATGTAACACCTCTGCTCCGTGAGCTGCATTGGCTTCCGGTTGCCCTCCGGGTGAGATTCAAGGTGCTGGTGATGACCTATAAAGCCCTAAATGGCTTGGGTCCGGGATATCTGAGGGAACAACTGCTGCCGGCATCAAGCTCCCTTCGTCCTGTGCGCTCCCACAGGGAGGGCCTTCTCAGGGTGCCGCCGGCAAAGGATTGCCGGCGGGCGACACCCAGGGGGAGGGCCTTCTCGGTGGGCGCGCCTGCCCTTTGGAACCAGTTACCCGTAGAGCTCAGGACTGCCCCAGATTTTCGTTTGTTCCGCCGGGACCTGAAGACCTGGCTCTTTGAGCTTTCTGGACAGGACTGAGAACTTTTAATTTTTAACCTATCGTAATTGGGTTTTTTAATTAGAGTTAAGGGTTTTAGATTTTAATTAAGGATAGTTTAATTTATTTTAATTTGTTATTAACTTTTGTATTGTTATATTGTTTTAATCGCCTTGTGAACTGCCCTGGGTCCTACGGGAGAAGGGCGGTATATAAGTTTAAATAATAATAATAATTGAGGTCGTAAGTCGAGGACTACCTGCACCTTACCAGGTGACAGAACTCTAGGAGAGGAATAGGAGCAGGAGATGGTACCTGCTAAGTCTCGCGTGTATTGCTTTCTGGAACGGTCCATTTGGCACTTGTGACTGGCCAAAACTTTCTTCACGAGGTCCAGCATACCAAAGTTTTGGACGATGTTGTTCAGCAGGATGGCATCTAATGGAAGTGCAGGATGAGAAAGCAAAATGTGGCCAACAAAGAGCCTTTTAGGCATAAAGGTAAAGGTTCCCCCACACACGCATGCTAGTCGTTTCCAACTCTACGGGCCGGTGCTCATCTCCGTTTCAAAGCTGAAGAGGACGTCTCCGTGGTCATGTGGCCGGCATGACAGAACGCTGTTACCTTCCCACCGTAGTGGTCCCTGTTTTTCTACTTGCATTTTTACGTGCTTTCGAACTGCTAGGTTGGCAGAAGCTGGGACACATAACAGGCGCTCACTCTGCTACGCGGCGCTCGGGATTCGACCCGCCAAACTGCCGACCTTCTGATCGACAAGCTCAGCGTCCTAACCCACTGAGCCGCCGCGTCCCTTTTAGGCATAAAAGGTAAAAGGTAAAGGTTCCCCCGCACATGCGTGCTAGTCGTTTCCGACTCTAGGGGCCGGTGCTCATCTCCGTTTCAAAGCCGAAGAGCCAGCGCTTGTCCGAGGACGTCTCCGTGGTCATGTGGCCAGCATGACTAGATGCCAAAGGCGCACGGAACGCTGTTACCTTCCCACCGTAGTGGTCCCTATTTTTCTACTTGCATTTTTACATGCTTTCGAACTGCTAGGTTGGCAGAAGCTGGGACGAGTAACAGGTGCTCACTCTGTTACGCGGCACTCGGGATTCGACCCGCCAAACTGCCGACCTTCCGATCGACAAGCTCAGCGTCCTAACCCACTGAGCCATCCACAAATCCACACACCCCCTCTCATTTCCAGCGGTGGGTGTGAAGGAAAAGGTAGGAATGTCCTCAAATCCTTCTTTCTTAGCTAAAATGAAGCACATGTATAAGCTGCCTTTGCTCTTATGATTTTAAGCTTTCTTGAAGCAGAAAAGTGAAATAATGGTTTTTACTTTTCATGCTCTATAAAGCATCATATATTCTTCAGAGCGCCCAAAGGCAGGACAAGAAGCAAAGGATGGAAACTAATCAAGAAGCAGCAAACTAGAACTAAGGAGAAATTTCCCTTGGCAGTGAGGACAATTAAATCAGTGGAACAGCTCGCCAACAGAAGTCCTGGGTGCTCCAACACTGGAAGTTTTTACAAAGAGATTGGACAACCATTGGTTGAAATGGGATAGGGTTTCCTGCCTGAGCAGGGGGGTAGACTAGAAGACCTCCAAGGTCCCTCCCAACTGTTGTTGTTGTTAATCAAAGATGGTGTATGTAGAAAATTATAGCAATGCAATGATTGCGTTTCATCATTTTTGGACAGGTAGTCCTCGACTTACAACAGCTCACGTAGTGACCGTTCAAAGTTACGACGGCACTGAAAAAAGGGACATATGACCGTTCTTCACCCTTACAACCACTGCAGTCATAAGGCCCTTTTTCAGCGTTGCTGTAACTTCAAACTGTCATTGAAACGAATGGCCCTTAAGCCGGGGACTAACTGTAAGTAAGTCTTAAGCAGCTGTTCAATCCTCTCACCGTTCAGCTGCAAAGGCAGCTCCTGGATCCTCTGCTGGAGGCCCTTCACGGCTTCTGTGAACTCCATCCTGAACTCCTGGACCACTTCTTCGAGCAACCCGGCGTCTTTCAGGCCTTGCCAGAAGTTGAACGTGTCCTCTGAAGAGAAAGGAGACACGTCTTGACAACCCACCTGGATTTTTTGCTTCCCCCCCCCTTGAAGGCGTCTCGCTTCCCCTCCGAGAAGCTTCTTCGGTTCCGACTGAATGGCGGAGGACGGAAGGGTTTGTAGTCCTTGCAGTCATCTTGTTAGCGCTCCGAAGGCCGTCTGTGTGTGTGTGTTAGCTGTCTTGTTTTGAAGACCGCAAAGCCCGCATTCTGGACAGCGAGGACCGCTGGTCTGAAAAGAGGGCCCGAAGAGGCCATCGGCATTAAAATTGAGCAGCCCTCTCTCAACAGAGGGGGAGGGACACGACCCCACCTATCTCCTGTTTATGATGGGGGGTCTTTCCAGCAGTTCCAGGAAGCTTCCACACCTGTCTGCCCTCTTGATTCAGGGGACCCCGAGGCCACAGGTAAACCTCCAAGTGGCCTCGACAACTCTCCGAAAGAGCACAAAAGACCAGAGGACTGCCAGGAACATAAATCCTTCCGTTCCCCACCGTTCGGTCAGAAATGAAGAAGCTTCTCGGATGAAAAGCGAAACGTCTTCCAGCCAAAAAAAAAAACCCGGGACAGCCCAGTGGCCTCTTGAAAAAGCATCTTTGGGACAACCTGGACGACTGACCATCTCCACGGATGCCTTGATCACTAGACAGGCAGCTGAGGGAATGCAACCAGCTGCCTCCTCATAGGCCCCGCAATCACGTTCTACAAAGGGTACGTTCCAGTCGTTAAGTCGTGACCAGTCATTAAGTGGATCACTGGGTGAGACTAGCTTCTATTTTTACCATCTTTTTTGGGGGTAGGGCGTAAAGCGAAACGGTTGTTTACTACGGGTCTCTTTGGGCCCGAAACTACAATGCTGCAGTTGTGTGAGGAGGGGACACCGCCGAAGGCCATAAATGTGGGTTGGCGGCTGAGTGCCCCTAATGGGCAGAATTCCACGGACCCTTATCTAATCCCAAGCAGATGCTAATCATGAGTAGCAACAAATCAGTTTAATTGGACCTGATCTTCCACTCCTGACATTAATCTTCTCAACTCGTGGTTAGCACCTGCTTGGAGTTAAGGCAAGGGTCCCTGAAATTCGAGGGGGGCTGGATTTAAGTTTGATTGTGCCTAAATGAGGATGCTAGGCTGATCCCTCTTTTATCTCCACCCCCTTCCCCCGTTTCTGCCACGCCTTCTATTAAAGCAGATTCCCCAACCATTCAGAGTTGGCAGCCCAGAGTGTGGGGAGTGGGGGGTAAAGAAGGGATGGTTTGTGGGGTGTGTGTGTGAATGCACGCACACACACAAACTCCCGTTGCTCGCGCGAGTGGGGCTGTGAGCAATCGCGCGAGTGGGGCCCAAATAGCCCGCAACGCTTGTGGCGACAATTCACGCGAGGCTGAAAATGCCCGTGACGCTCGCACCGAGTGGAGCCGAGAACACCTGTGACGCTTGCGGCAACACTCGCGAGGGTGTGCCTGTGCGCGTGCATGCACACGCACGCATGCAATGGTCATCTGGTCACATGGCCTGGTGGCCAATACGCCGCAGCCCGGTAGAGGGTTGCGGTCCACAGGTTGGGGACCCCTGTCCTAAAGTACAGATGGTCCTCAACTTGCAACAACACTGAAAAAAGTAATTGAGGACCCTTTTTCACACTTACCCCCCCCCATGGTCACGTGATCAAAATTAGGATGCTTGGCAACCGGCATGTAATTTGTGTTGTGTATTCTGGGATCACGCTTTGCGACCTTCTGACTATGGGGCGGCCATTAACATTAACCCATTAACAACAGTGTTACTGACCTAACTACTGCAGTGATTCGTTTTACAACCGCAGCAAGGAAGGCCGTGACTTGGGGGTGGAATTCGCTTAACGACTGTCTCGCTTAGCAAGGGAAGTTTTGGGCTCAGTTGTGGTCGTAAGTCAAGGACCACCTGTATCTAATCTTTTACAAATTTAACCCGTTTTCATATTCATAACTGTTTTTATACTCCTGGTTTTCACTATACTGTAAACCACCCAGTTGCCTTGGACAATGAGATGGCGGGGGGGACGGGACAGACACACACAGATATATTATGTATGTGTATATATATATATATATATATATATATATATATATATATATATATATATATATATATATATATATATATATATATATATAAAGGTAAAGGTAAAGGTTCCCCCGCACATGCGTGCTAGTCGTTTCCGACTCTAGGGGCCGGTGCTCATCTCCGTTTCATAGCCGAAGAGCCAGCGTTTGTCCGAGGACGTCTCCGTGGTCATGTGGCCGGCATGACTAGACGCCAAAGGCACACGGAACGCTGTTACCTTCCCACCGGAGTGGTCCCTATTTTTCTACTTGCATTTTTACGTGCTTTCGAACTGCTAGGTGGGCAGAAGCTGGGACGAGTAACAGGCGCTCACTCTGCTACGCGGCACTCGGGATTCGACCCGCCAAACTGCCGACCTTCTGATCGACAAGCTCAGCGTCCTAACCCACTGAGCCACCGCGTCCCTTATATATATATATATATATATATATATATATATATATATATATATATATATATATATATATATATATATATATATATATATATATATATATATATATATATATATATATATATATATATATATATATATATATATATATATATATATATATATATATACACACATATAATGTTAGCAATCCAAAACTACACAAATATGAGCTGTCACTGCTGTGACCACTGCCTGTGGATGGCCTTCGGTTAGGCTGAAACAGGAAATAAGATTTATCCCGTGTTTGGGGCCTAGCAAGGTACTCTAAATACTTAACAAGCACTTTACATACATACATACATACATACATACATACATATATATACATACACACACATACATATATATACACACATACATATATATATATACACATACATATATATATACACACACATATTATATATGTATATGTATATGTATATGTATATGTATATGTTAGTATGGCTGACTGATGAAAACTAATAAGTTAGAAATGCATTTCAGTCTCCCTTAATTCTTTGTTAGTAATTTACACAAAATATATGAGCTGTCCGGTGTGACTACTGCCTGTTCGATGGCCTTCAAGATAGGCTGAAAACAGGAAATAAAGATTTGCCCCATGTTTGGGGCCTAGCAAGGTAATCTAAATAGTTAACATTTGACACATATCTCCCCTTGCAGAAGCTAACAAAAGCGAGAGAGATCCTGTGGCTCAAGAGGTAAAAACAACTGCCTAATGTGCAATCAGCCCAGGTTCGAATCTCAGAAGGGTATGGCTGACTGATGAAAACTAATAAGTTAGAAATGCATTTCAGTCTACCTTAATTCTCGTTATATATATATATATATATATATATATATATATATATATATATATATATATATATATATATATATCCGTGTGTGTGTGTCTGTGTCTGTCCCTTCCCCCCCCCCCCCGCCTGACTTTTAAGACAGGGAGGTGGGCAGAATTTTCAGGAATAAAAGAATGGCAAGGTGACACAAGCCACTGATTTCTCTCTCTCTCTCTCTCTCTCTCTCACACACACACACACACCACTCAAAAAGATTTCCCAGCTATCAGCAACTTTTCAGTACTTGGAGTCTTTTTCCATTCCACTTAGGACGTGCCAAGAATTTGACCTCAAAACTTGCCGCCAGGGCTCTTTTGCTGATCTCTGGCCCTGCATGCAGAAAGATGAGCCAGCTGTTGACACATCTGGGGTTGTTTTTTTTTCCTTCAAAGCCTTTCAGGTTTTGCACTAAACATCCTGAGGGAAGGTCAAAGAGCTTCACCTCCGATCGCCGTGGTCCACTCGCTGGCGTCCTCGCAGGCTTCTATGGTGATGGTGGCAGGAGACCCGTTGACTGCAATTAAAACCGAGCAACAGCCATCATTTGACCTGGAAAGAAAGGGCTTAACTCTCTCCCTCTGATAAAAGACAGTCTCCATTTTCCTATACATTGTGTGGTAAAAATGAAAATATGGGCTATTGTTCCTTTTATGCAAGGTTTAGGCCCGGGTAAACTGAATCAAGGCCTCATGGACAAAGTATTAAACCAAAAGTCTGCGCTAGGCTTAACTGTGCAGTTTGCAATTTCATTTTTTATTTTATTTTAATCCCATTTATATCCCGCACTTCTCCGAAGACTCAGGGCGGCTTACAATCTAAAGCACAAATCAATGTACTTAGCAATAGCCTTCATTCTATGTATATGCCTGCTTATTAGGGCTTTCGGGGGGCCCCCAAGCGGCATTTTTACAAAGTCAGCTTAATTGCCCCCAACAATCTGGGTCCTCATTTTACCTACCTCGGAAGGATGGAAGGCTGAGTCAACCTTGAGCCTGGTGGGACTCGAACTTGCACTAATTGCAGGCAGCTGGTGTTACTTAAGGAGGCATTAGCCCACTGCTCCACCAGGGCCAATTGTGTTTTATTTAATATGATTTTGCTACGCTTGCTTGTTTCAAATATATTTAGAAGATAAGGACTGGAACAGTAAGAAATAGGGAGCTGAAAGTAGCTGATGGATACGGGTTCCGATGGACAAGGGTATATGTGGAAAGTTATGTTCGGCAGAAGGTCAGTAAAAAGTCAGCAGAAGTTAGCGGACCATCTGCCTACAGTCGCAGAACGAGGAACGGTATAAAGGGTTGGGACCGGACCTGACTTGATTCGCCATTGGCTTATAGCTGTCCTTGTGGAGTCTGCTATTGCCATATGGTCCTCACTGCAATGGGTTGTGAATCTAAGTGACGTTGTGTTATTATGCTTGCTGTGTTCCAAAATATTAGCAAAATAACCCTCTGAAACTTAAAGCAAGAATTATTGTTTTGTGTTGCTGTCTCTCGTCTTTTCCATTGGGTTTTTCCACGACGATTGGTTGGTATGGCCGGAGAAAAATCAGAAAGCCCTCCGTTGTTCTCCATGAAACCTTTCTAAAACCAGGACTCAAAATGCTCCAGCGATTTTGACGTCCTGCTTAATTATGCCAGGCAGATTTTGGAAACCAATTTGGAAGAGTTTCATTGGACCTCACGTGAACGTGGTCCCTTTCTGTGGTTATTCAAAGGAGGTGTTTTTTAAGGCTTCCGGATGACCCTGAAAAAAGGAGACACCGCGGCCTTAAAAATCAAGTTAGCCTTCGCAAGCGAACTTATAGCAGTGTGACCTCCCTTTATAGGCTAAAAATGTAAAAGAGGGACAAATGTTGAGCTGCCTTCTTAAACATTAGCAAGAGGCTCTGCACGTTCAAAGCCCAAAGCATTTTCAGCGGCTACACAGGTGTATTACTTCATGCTAACGTGGAATGTTAAGTTGTGCTTTTGTTATAAGGTGATTACATCGCATCATCACCCCACACTAGAAAAGACCGACTAGACCAGGGGTAGGCAACCTCGGCTCTTTTATGACTCATGGACTTCAACTCCCAGAATTCCTGAGTCAGCATAGCATAGCATAGCTGACTCATGAATTCTGGGAGTTGAGGTCCATGAGTCATAAAAGAGCCGAGGTTGCCTACCCCCTGGACTAGACGCACGGCAATCTTGATGCCTTTGAAACTGTAAATCAGGGGTGTCAAACTCAATTTCATTGAGGGCCGCATCAGCATTGCGGTTGCCCTCAGGGGGCCAGGAGGGTGTGGCCTGGGTGGGCGTGGCCTACCGGGTGGGCGTGGCTAGGGTGCGTATGGCCTACTGGGTGGGCGTGGCCAGCTCTACATCGTTGGCATCAAGGGTGCCTATGGGGGCCTGGGCAGGAGTGGGACAGATCTGAGGGTCTCTGGCAGAAGGAGGGTCTCTGGGCCAGGGCCAAGGCCGTGGGGGCCGTTCCCTCACTCTTTCCAGGATGGCTTCGCGGGCCGCATGAAACCACTTCGCGGGCCGGATCCACCGCCCCCCCGGGCCTTGTGTTTGACATGTCTGCTGTAAATGTTTCAGACAAGAAAGCTTAAAAAAGGAAAACAGGACAGATTCCTATATGACGTATTTAACTTATCGTCACTGGCCAGATTCGGGGGGGGCGAAAAAGCACTGACCTGCGAAGGAGTGAGATAAAAAGCAGCCGAAATTAAAGCTTACAGAAAGAGAACAAAGCCTGCTGAAGTTTCCTGAGTGAATGTGCCACGCGTATCATGAATCAAAAAGCCGTCGACAGGCTCTGAAAAGCTAGATGGAGCTCTTGGCACACGCCTCCTTACCCCCTAGGAATGTTTAAAATGCCCACAAACATGGCTGTGGAAGGAAACCGCTGAAGTCAAGAGTGTTTGGATGCACCAGCTGGCACTGAAAAGGGTTCAGACCAGTGTTTCTCAACCTCGAGGGCTTGAAGATGTGCGGACTTCAACTCCCAGAGTTCCCCGTTCTGGGAATTCTGGGAGCTGAAGGTCCTCACCTCTTCGAGTGGCCGAGCTTGCCGGTCCTGACATACAAAGGCTGCTGAATGACCAGCAAATCTTCCAAGCTGCAGCAGGCAGAAAAGATCGGGCAGCCATTTCTGACGTTGACTGTTGAATTATCGACAGGGGTTTGAACCACTTTTTAGGGAGAAAAAAAGAACTCGGCGGCTTGGTAAAGAAAGGGTGGAAATTAAAACTGCCATTCCGGCGGCTCGACTGTGGTCTGTGTTAGGCATATGGTTATAGGCTACCTGGTTGGGTTGGAAATATATAAACCACGATGTTATAAAAACCTTAAGGTGCTAATTGGCCAATGGGTGTGTAAGTTTTTCCAACGGCCATAAGAAGGAGCTAGGAACGTGGCTTGTCTCTCTCTCTTTGCTTTTGCTTTTTGGCTTACTACTGTGTTAAACCTTAGGAACTGTGTACTTGACCTTCAGACCGGTAAGAAGACACTGTATTTTGGATACTCCCTGGACTGTTGCTGTTGCTTGTCTGTCGTTATTCGTGTATGACCTGGACTGTTTATTCGGATTGTGTTTTTGTTTTTCACACCTAAGAGTAAAGTATTTTTTCTGTTTATCACAACTCAGTGTATCTGTGTGGTTACTCTTACTATTCTCAGTACGCTTTTGCCTGTGTAGGTTCCTGATAACTCAAGAAGCACTTTGCTAACCGTCTGTTCGTTGGGTTTTGCTTCTCTACGTACCGTCTGCAGAGGCCGGAGTGAGAGGGGTGTACTCTGAAGTCTGGCTGCTGAGAGACACCCTGGCTCCGGTCAGGTCGATTTTAGTGCTGCGGCAAGTATTGGAGCAAACTTTGGTGTGCTCGTAGAAATCCAGCTTGCCCGAATCCATGATTTTCCTAAAACAACAACAACAACAACAACAAAACAATGACAGAAGGCAGTATTTGCAGCTCAGGGTTGAACTGCGGGGCCCTTGGTGCTCTCTGAACGTGGCAGTTTTTCTCTCAGAGAGACATTTCTTTACCCAACTAGGTAATATCCTCAGGGCTAGAAGGAAGCGGGGGGGGGGTGTGGTTTGCAGTAAAGTAAGCGATTTACCTTAGCATGATTCCGTTCATCCGGATGGCCCTTTTCCAGTCCTTCAGGGTGGACTTGCCAGCCAAATGCACAAATTCCTTGGGACTGATCAAATGATTGTCGTACTGCAAGAAGAGAAAGGGAAAAGACGGGGCGTGAAGAAGGCAGGCAGGCAACGTAAGGTAAGAGCATGCACAGATTTATTTTATTTTTATTTTATTTTAATTCTATTTATATCTCGCCCTTCTCCGAAGACTCAGGGCGGCTTACAAGCTTAGCAGTAGCCTTCATTCTATGTATATGCCTGCTTATTAGGGCTTTCACCACCCCCCCAAGCGGCATTATTACAAAGTCAGCTTAATTGCCCCCAACAATCTGGGTCCTCATTTTACCTACCTCGGAAGGATGGAAGGCTGAGTCAACCTTGAGCCTGGTGGGACTCGAACCTGCACTAATTGCAGGCAGCTGGTGTTACTTAAGGAGGCATTAGCCCACTGCTCCACCAAGGCTCTGAGATGACCTTGGAAGACAGGGGGAAGTGCAGCACACTAGTCAACGGTCAGATATGAGGGGCAGCTGAGCCCACAGAAGGAACAAAGGCCTGGCAACCATCTCAAACAGACCTTCCCCTAGTTTCTTGGGATGTAAAGGTGAGGGGGGAGAAGGGGAAGAGTGGTACTTTCCGACTTGCAAGATTCTGTTCACGTAACCTTAGAATAAAGGAGAATTAGTTCACCTGGGTGTGCTTCCTGCCTGGACTATCTCAAAAAGGTTGTCACGTATTGGGAAACCCATTTCCTCCCTGCGTGTCTTCCGAAGACTCTACTGCTTCTCATGGATCAAAAAAGGTAAAGGTTCCCCCCGCACGTGCGTGCTAGTCGTTTCCAACTCTAGAGGCCGGTGCTCATCTCCGTTTCAAAGCCGAAGAGCCAGCGCTTGTCCGAGGACGTCTCCGTGGTCATGTGGCCGGCATGACTGGACGCCAAAGGCGCATGGAACGCTGTTACCTTCCCACCGTAGTGGTCCCTGTTTTTCTACTTGGTCTTCTAGTCCAGCCCCCCCCCCCCCCACTCAAGCCGGAGACTCTACACAATTTCAGACCGGTGGTTG
>NC_138204.1:4659449-4795861 GCF_964194415.1 Vipera berus
ATAGTAAAAAAATAGTAAAAAACAAATGAAACCCCAAGAGCTATCAGGCCAGGCCGGACTGCTGGAACAGGTAAGTTTTTAAGTCGCGCCGGAAGGTGCGAAGGTCGGGGGCCATCCGAGATGGGCAGCGTTAGCAATTTAGTAAATAAATAAATGTGATTAGCAGGCCTCGTCCGATCGTTTAAATCCTTCCGTATTTCCTGAAGTGGGACTGTGAAAAGTAAGCAAGGGATCTGCCGGTTTTAAACTATTTTAAAGGAAAGGAAAGGAAAGATACAGGCCACATAAGGCTAAAAGAATCTGGGGCAGCAGTTCTGGGAAAGACGTTGTTAGCTTTTCTAGAAACTTCCATAATTCAGGGGCATAATTTCCAAGAAACGTATTTTCTTGCTGTGTAGTTTTAGCAAGAAATGGGGGGGGGGGGGAGGAAACAAAACAATGTAAGTAAATTGGAAACTGTCCCCACCGATTTAATTATTTATTCATTAGATTAGTCTGCCGCCCGTCTTGTCTGAAGGCGACTCTGGACAGCTTACAAACATTTACAAACCGGTACCAGGTAGTCCTCAATTTACAACCGTTCATTTAATGACCGTTCAAAGTTAGCACTGGGAAAAAAAAAGAGTGACTTGTGACTTCTTTTTCACGCTTGCGACCGTTGCGGCATCCTCCAGGGTCATGTGGTCAAAATTCCAATGTTTGGCAACTGGTTCATTATCTGTGACGGTTGCACCATCCGGATGTGTGTGTCATGTGAACCCTCTGAATTATGATCACGTGACTATGAGGATGCTACAACTATTGTTAAGTGTGAAAAACGGCCACAAGTCACTTTTTTCGCGCGGGGGGGGGGAAGGTTGTAAATTCGGTCCTTAAATGAGTGGTTGTAAGTCACGAACTACATATAGTAACGATGTCAACGCTGCTAACATCGGATGTTTTACTCTTAGAATTAGAGTCAGAATTAGCTGATACTTGGGGGGGGGGGAGAGGAGTTAGACAGACATAACAATATTGTAACAGTGTGAGAACCAAGGTTTTTTGAAATAAGAGATGGTAAGGACTGGAGAACAGGAGGGAAGCCTGCATTTCAAACTAATTGGAGAACATTATTTATGACTGTTAATTGGGGGAGGGAATTGTGCTTTGATACTATGTGCTCAGGGGAGGAGAATTGAGATTTTGGCTTTGCCTATGTACTGCGGATGCTCGAATAAAGATTCTTTAAGGTAAACAACGCCTCGAAGTTCTTTGAAGAGTTTCATCTGTCGGAACCATGACACAAACTGTTGTAAGTCGAGGACTACCTGTAAATAAACACCAGTACGTAGGATACTCCAGAGCTAAAAGCTCCTGGCTTCTAAAAATGAATGGGTAGATTGGGCAGACAGCTGCGTCCTTAATCAAGGGGATAAATGGGGAACTCATCAAATCTGCAGATGACACCAAGCTGGTAGGAATAGCCAATACTCCAGAGAACAGGCTTAAGATACAGGAGGATCTGGACAGACTTGAACACTGGGCGCTATCTAACAAAATGACAAAATTCAGTGCATTTAGGCCAGAAAAACCGAATGTACAGGTATAGTATAGGTGGTTCCTGGCTCAATATTAGTAACTGTGAGAGGGATCTCAGTCCTAGTGGATGATCACTTAAACAGTAGCCAGCTGTGTGCTGCAGCTGCCAAAAAAGCCAACACAGTGCTAGGCTGCATTAACAGAAGGATAGAAATCAAGATCACGTGAAGTGTTAATACCACTTTACAAGGCCTTGGTAAGGCCACACCTGGAATCCTGCATCCAGTTTTGGTCACCATGATGTAAAAAAGATGTTGAGATTCTAGAAAGAGTACAGAGAAGAGCAACAAAGATGATTAGGGGACTGGAGGCTAAACCATATAATGAACGGTTGCTGGAATTGGGGATGTCTAGTTTAACGAAGAGAAGGACGAGGGGTGACATGATAGCAGTCTTCCAATATCTCAGGGGCTGCCCCAAAGAAGAGGGAGTCAAGCTATTCTCCAAAGCGCCCGAAGGCAGGACAAGAAGCAACAGGTGGAAACTCATCAAGGAGAGGAGCAACCTGGAACTAAGGAGAAACTTCCTGACAGTTAGAACAATTAGCCAGTGGAACAACCTGCCTCCAGAAGCGGTGAATGCTCCATCACTGGAAGTTTTTAAGGAGACTGGACAGCCATTTGTCCGAAATGATATAGGGTTTCCTGCCTGAGCAGGGGGTTGGACTAGATGACCTCCAAGGTCTCTTCCAACTTTATTATCATCACCTGGCTACATAAAGAGAAAACCTGACATTAATCGCAGCGGCACCATCTTCCCCATAGTGTCTGCTAACTGCAGATTACAGCACAATCGTCCTGTTACGTGACGCAAACATACATTGTCTGCCAAAGTCACCCACCATTTCTTGGCCAGGACAACATCTCAGATTTATTACAAGAGCACAGTGAGCGCACTCAGGCTGTCAACCAGGGCTCAAGCGTATCCATTCTCGCTCTCCGCTACCAGTCAAACAGGTCTTGAACCCACAGGAGGAAGGTGTGGCATTTCCCAAATATTTTAAGATGACGCTAGTGAAGATGAAAGCAAAATGTTTCCTTTAGGCTTTCTGGCAGCGCATTGCATAGGGACCATCTCAGAAATAAACCTTGCCAAACTCGAGGTGGGTGGGATGTAATTGCAGTGTTTGGGATGCTTTATTAAGCGTGTACATTAAAGGCTGCCTGGAATCCATTTAGTCTGCCTATCTGCTCATTTTTTCACCCCTGTATGGCAGGCTTGGGGGGAAGTCAGCTGCAATTTTCAGCAACGGCCACAAACTTTACCACCACAAACTTTACAACTTCTTTTTAAAAGAGATTAAGTTCCAAAGGGTTGTTTGTTTGTTTGTTTGTTTGTTTTGTAAAAGCTATTTTATTTTTTAGGGACGTGGTGGCTCAGTGGGTTAGGATGCTGAGCTTGTCGATCAGGTCGGCAGTTTGGCGGGTCGAATCCTGAGTGCCGCGTAACAGAGTGAGCGCCTGTTACTCATCCCAGCTTCCGCCAACCTAGCAGTTCGAAAGCACGTAAAAAATGCAAGTAGAAAAATAGGGACCACTCCGGTGGGAAGGTAACAGCGTTCCGTGCGCCTTTGGCGTCTAGTCATGCCGGCCACATGACCACGGAGACGTCCTCGGACAAGCGCTGGCTCTTCGGCTTTGAAACGGAGATGAGCACCGGCCCCTAGAGTCAGACACGACTAGCACGCATGTGCAGGGGAACCTTTACCTTTTACTATTTTATTTTTATGTATTCCTATCCTCCCTTTTTTTTTACAAATAACTCAAAGCGGTGAATATACAGCATCCAACATACGTTCCTGCTCCTATTTTTCCTCCCACAACAACCCTGTGAGGTGGGTCGGTCTGAGAGTGACTGAGCCAAGGTCATCCAGTCGGTTTTCAGTTCTAAAGGCGAAACGAGAACTCCCCATCTCCTGGTGACTGATCCAAAGTCACCCAAGTGGCTTTCGGGCCTAAGGCGGGATTAGAAGGGACCGTCTCCTGCTGATTGGGCACCCAGCCAGCTTTCCTGCCTAAGGCAGGACTAGAACTCAACATCTCCTGGTGATTGGCTCAATCACCCAACTGGCTTTCGTGCCTAAGGTGGGACTAGAACTCAGAGTCTCTGAGTGATTGGCCCAAAGCCACCCAGCCGCCCTGCATGCCTAAAGCAGGGCTAAAACTCCACCTCCTTCTTTCTAGCTTGGGGCCTTAACCACTAGACCAGGGGTAGGCAACCTTGGCTCTTTTATGACTCATGGACTTCAACTCCCAGAATTCCTGAGCCAGCAAGCTGGCTCAGGAATTCTGGGAGTTGAAGTCCATGAGACATAAAAGAGCCAAGGTTGCCTACCCCTGCACTACTAGACTAAACGGAGTTTTAGCAAACCTGCCTGTTATTATTTTCAGCAAAGATTTGAAAACCTAAGATCCCCTGGTGCCTTGCATCAGCGTTAATTTATTGAAGCCAGTCGGAAAATCAGGATAAGTGTTTAAACACAGAGACCAGTTATACACAGGAAGCCATACTTATCTAATGATAAGCCCTACAGATTAGCCCCGACGTTTGTTTCTTTTTTTAGGGCCAGAAATATGGAATGCAGGGGGGGGGGGAAAAACATCGAGTGAAAGCAGAAAAGCTGAAGGGATCATGTATTCCTTTCTCATTTTTCTTTCGCCAGAGAGGTTCACAACACTTCTGTTTTTCTACCCAAAAAAAAGTGTTCTTCAGCTTGGGAAACCTGAGAGGTGGGTCATTAACTCAGAGAAGCCCACCTAACCCTTCTGCTGTATTAAACAGCTTTTGGTGTGAGCTGTTTCTATGACAAAATTCATGGGTGGCAGCACAGCTGATTTCTGCAAGGAAGTCACACTCAAAGAGGAGAGAATAATGACAAAGCAAGTCTTTATTTCAAGTCGCCTGCGTAAAAATCAAAGGAGAGAAAAGAAGAGAACAAAAAAGGAAAAAAAGGTAAAAAAAAGAAGGTAAAAGACTAACCGCATGGCACAGCCTGCCCATACATCAAAAACGTTTCAGAAGCCATTAAAATGCAGCTTCTGAGATCTGCAAGTGGGCATCGCAGGCTGCCCAGAGGCTACCATATGAGGACAAATTATGCACTCTACAGATCACTTGGAGGTGGGTAGACACTTCCAATGGAATCTACTGGATCCCCTGCATGGATTGCCCCTGTGATTATGTAGGATAAATAGGGAGGAAGCCAACCACCAGATTGCAAGAGTGGTCAGATGAGGAGACACGAACTCATTGGTAGCCTCACACTGCAATGAACAAGGGCACACATTTAATTTCGCAGTTATTAAGATTGTTGGCTGAGCAGGCACAAAAACAGCCAGGGAAATGATTGAAGCCTGGGAAACGGGGCCCTCGTCAGTCAACATGAGTGCTGATTTACCACCAGCCTATCAAGTACTTAGTAGGCAAGGGCTGGGCGGCACAAGGAAACGACAGCCAATCGCCAACCGTCAACACACCAATCAGCCAATAGGAAGCCACCACATAAACATGACTCACAGAACAGCCCAAAGCACGTATTCCAGTAGAGAGAAATTCCCTGAAGATGAGCTCCAACACGAGCTTGCAAGCTCAGTGACTGACACAAATTCGATCTTGCCTCATTATCCTGGGATGCGTATACAGTATTAGCCTTCGTTACAGTTTGGGTTCCTAAAATTGTTTTTGAGAAAAATGTTGCTAATCCAAATTTGAGAAATGATACTTGGATGATTACAATGAAGCAGTTATTTCAATTTTATATGCAGGTATATGTACGAGAAACTATTATAATGTTGTTTACTGTCATTTCCCCCCCCCTTTATTCTATAGAAAAGTAAGCTATGGAACCTCTGTCTCTGAGGGCCTTATTTTCCCACTGATGATTAACTATATTGGGAGGGTTTAAACTGTGGAGTTTTTAATGCTGTACACCAGGGGTCCCCAACCCACGGTCCGTGGACCAGTACCGGGCTCCGTGCGGCATGCCAGCAACCAGGCCGCACAAACAAGCAAAGCCCCATCCGTGGGATGCAGGCAGCACATGATACCACGCCCCCTCGTCCGTGGAAAAACCTCTCTCCACAGAACCGGTCCCTGGTACCCAAAAGGTTGGGGACCTCTGCTGTACACTGCCCAGAGTCACTGTACGTGAGTTAGGTGGCTATATAAATTTAATAAATTAATAAACTACATCATTTATTAATTCTAACCTCTTTTATGTGAATTCCTACATTCCAGAGATAGGAATAGAAAATGTGCAGCAGCTGAAGGGTGTACCAAGGTAGGAGGGGAGG
This sequence comes from Vipera berus, assembly GCF_964194415.1. Lineage (NCBI taxonomy): Eukaryota > Metazoa > Chordata > Lepidosauria > Squamata > Viperidae > Vipera > Vipera berus. The sequence goes on from NC_138204.1 coordinate 4,665,320, forward strand.
TGGAGGTGTCCACTCAAATGCAGGCAATAAAAGGGTGGTGCTGAAGAGAGTACGAGGCTAGACCCTGGACCCGGCTGTTTTAAATAACTATCGTCCAGCCTCCAACCTTCGCTTTCTGGCGAAGGTTGTTGAGAGTGTGGTGGCGCATCAGCTTCCTCTGTTCCTGGAGGAAACTGATTATCTGGACCCGTACCCATCGGGTTTCAGGCCCGGACACAGCACGGAGATGGCATTGGTCGCGCTGGTGAATGATCTCTGGCGGGCTCGGGACAGGGGTTGTTCCTCTGTCCTAGTCCTATTAGATCTCTCAGCGGCTTTCGATATCATCGACCATGGTATCCTACTGCGGCGTCTCAGGGGGTTGGGAGTGGGAGGCACCGTTTTACGGTGGTTCTCCTCCTATCTCCTGGGCCGCTCGCAGTCGGTGTTGACGGGAGGGCAGAGATCCACCCCGAGGCCTCTTGTTTGTGGAGTTCCTCAGGGGTCGGTTCTCTCGCCCCTCCTGTTCAACATCTATATGAAGCCGCTGGGTGAGAGATCATTCGTGGTTTCGGGGTGGGGTATCATCAGTACGCTGATGATACCCAACTTTTTATTTCCACCCCGGACCAACCCAGCGATGCCCTTGCTGTGATGTCCCGTTGCCTGGAGGCGGTCCAGGTCTGGATGGGGAGAAACAGGCTTCGTCTCAATCCTGCCAAGACTGAGTGGCTGTGCATATCGGCATCTCGGGTTAACCAGACCATTCCACCTTTAACGATGGGGGGTGAGGTGTTATCCCCCGTTGATAGGGCTCGCAACTTGGGCGTCCTCCTTGACTCCCGGCTCAATTTTGAAGACCATATAGGAGCTGTGACCAGGGGGGCTTTTGCCCAGGTTCGCCTGGTGCGCCAGTTGCGACCCTATCTGGACCGAGATGCCCTACGCACAGTCACTCATGCGCTCGTGACCTCCCGTTTAGACTACTGCAACGCTCTCTACATGGGGCTGCCCTTGAGGACCACTCGGAGGCTTCAGCTGGTGCAGAATGCAGCCGCACGAGTTGTGATGGGGGTTTCCCGATACTCCCATGTAACACCTCTCCTCCGCGAGCTGCATTGGCTTCCAGTTGCCCTCCGGGTAAGATTCAAGGTGCTGGTAATGAGCTATAAAGCCCTAAATGGCTTGGGTCCGGGATATCTGAGGCAACACCTGCTGCCAGCATCAAGTTCCCTTCGTCCAGTGCGCTCCCACAGGGAGGGTCTTCTCAGGGTGCCGCCGGTAAAAGATTGCCGGCGGGTAACGCCCAGGGGGAGGGCCTTCTCAGTGGGTGCGCCTGCCCTCTGGAACCAGCTGCCCGTAGAGTTGAGGACTGCTCCCGACCTCCGTTCATTCCGCCGGGACCTGAAGACCTGGCTCTTCGAGCTCTCTGGCCCAGGCTGAGAATTTTAATTTTAATTTTAATTGGGGTTTTTACTCTTTCAGGGACTGTTATAATCTTTTTAATTGTTTTTAATTTTTGTATTTCTTGTTTTAATTCCCTGTAAACCGCCCTGAGTCCTTTGGGAAAGGGCGGTATACAAATCCAATTAAATAAATAAATAAATAGACGTTGGCTTGGGGACAGGTTGCTGCTGCCCGTGTGCCAATCAGCTGTTTGTGTGTCAATCACTGGTAGCATAGCAGCAATGGAGGAAAAAATGTGCACCTTCAAGACAGTTTTGATCCCCAGTGACTGACCATGACTTTACTTATATTTTTAGAATTGTCTTGAACTTGTCTTCTTCTTCCTAGCGTTGAGAGCTACTGGCCCAAGGTCATCCAGCTGGCTTCATGGCCAAGGCGGAACTAGAATTCACCATCTCCTGGTGATTGGCCCAAAATCTCCCATCTGGCTTTTGTCCCTAAGGCAGGACTAGAACTCACTGTCTCCTGGTGATCGGCCCAAAGTCACCCAGAGAGCTTTCAGGCCCAAGGCAAAACTGGAATTCACCATCTCCTGGTGATTGGCCCAAAATCTCCCAGCTGGCATTTGTCCCTAAGGCAGGACTAGAACTCACCGTCTCCTGGTGATTGACCCAAAGTCACCCAGAGAGCTTTCAGGCCCAAGGCAGGACTAGAATTCAGTCTCCTAGCTTCTAATCTGATGTCTTAACCACTACCCCAAATTGGATCTCAACAATGAAGGAAGGGTGTGTGCGCTAAAAGAGGACCTGCCCCAGGTGTCAAATATTCTTGGTACACCACTGGAATAGCTACAGTTTTGAATGTATCCATCATACCAGCTAAATAGCTCATCTTTTTACTCACCCATGCTGGGACAAATTGGTGGTAACTAGGACGGTCTTCACTTCCTCCACACTGCTGCCATCAACCACACTATCTGGAGTTGTTACCACCACAACTTCCTCCATGTGCATGCTCATATCTTGCGTCGCCATCGTTAAGGAGGCCCCTTTAGACCTCTTTTATCCTGTTGAAGGATAACAAAGTGAAGGAGTTACCACTCTACTCATCTACTCTGAATGCATTTCATCATTTCCAACCAGGATCAGGGACATCTTGTACGGTAGCATATAATTTCCACAAGCCATTACAACGGATGTGAGAGCACATCTCTTCGCTGTCATCAAAATTCGTTCTGAAGCTAGCACCCTTCTAGATGTACTGAGATCACAACTTCTTGAATTTCCAGAAAAACACACATTTATAAACATTTTAGCAATAGCAACAACACTTAGACGTATATACCCCTTCGTAGTGCTTTACAGCCCTCTCTAAGCGGTTTACAGAGACAGCCTGTTGCCCCCAACAATCTGGGTCCTCATTTTACCGACATCAGAAGGATAGAAGGCTGAGTCAAACTTGAGCTGGCCAGGATCGAATTCCAGGCTGTGGGCAGAGTTAGCCTGCAATGCTGCATTCTAACCACTGCAGTACCAAGATAGATAGATAGATAGATAGATAGATAGATAGATAGATAGATAGATAGATAGATAGATAGATAGATAGATAGATAGATAGATAGATAGATAGATAGAGATAGAGAGATATAGACAGACAGACAGACAGCTGGATAGGTGGATAGCACTTAGATTTATATACCACTTCACAGTGCTTTGTAGCCCTCTATAAGCGCTTTATAGAGTCAGCTTCTTGCCCCCAACAATCTGGGTCATTTTACTGACCTCAGAAGGATGGAAGGCCGAGTCAACCTTGAGCTGGTGACACTTGAACTGCCAAACTGCTGGCAGTCAGGAGTCAGCAAAAGTAGACCGCAGTACTGCATTCTAACCACTGCACCACCATTTTAGTTATTCTTATGCATGCAGTTGTACTGCACTCCTGTTTTTAGGTGATCCCCAAGTTCTCCAGTTCCTGTCAAGAAATGTCTCCATTACAGGTTGTCCTCGATTTACAAGCATATGCTCAGTGACTGTTCAAAATTACGACGACACAGGGGGAAAAAATGACTAATGAGGCTTTCTTCACACTGATGAGTGTCGCAGCATCGTTACAGTCATCTAATCAAAATGCAGACGGTTGGCAACTAGCGAGCATTTGTGACAAGTTGCCCCATCCCGGGGGGGTCACGTGATCATCGTTTGTAACCTTCCTAGCCGGCTTCCGACAAGCCAAGTGGGAAGAAACCAGATTCAATTAACGACCGCACGATTCACTTAGCGACTGCAGCGACTTGCTTAGCCCCTGCGGCAAAAAGGTTGTAGAATGGAGCAAAACTCACTTAACCGTCTTGCTTAGCAACTGAATTCTGGGTAATAAGCCGAGGACTACCTGCATTCACTAGTGAGAAAAACAGGGTTGTCAATTTACACTTTGTGGAGAAAAAAATTAAGACCACTTATCTACTCCGTTTGGCAAAAAACCTACTTTTTTTTGCAATGTGAGCCAAAGAGATTGTGTTATGACACAAGTGACATCTGAAGGCCCAATAAATGGACTACAGTCTGGTGCCTCATAACTCTGTTCCTATAGTTTTAGCTGAGGTATTTTTGCAGTTTGCAAATCAGGGTTTTATGTCTTTTTATATATACATAATATTTTATTATTTTTCCAATTCTACATTCGAGTATTTAAAAAGCAACGTGGTGATTGGGTTAATCAAGCTACTACAGTTCTAGTTATATCAACTCAATGAAGACATCCTTATTATATTTAGCAATATTTTTTTTAGCTTATACATATCTTAATTACATTCAATCTTCATAAACAATCCATATCCTGTTATTGATTTTTACATATTTTTTTTAACTTCTCATCAATATTCCAATTTAACCTTTGATCATCCATAATTTTCGGACTTCGGGTAACCAAGATTTCCCTTATCTCACTTATAATAACAAATTATAATGTCCAAAATACACATTTTATCTATTTAAATTTAATCCTTGTTCTATTTCCTAAAAGCTTTATGTCTTTGTATGCTGTGCCAGCACAGCGATTTGAGGTTAATTAAACAAATCAGAGTGAAACAAATCATGCCTAGCACTAAAATAAAGGAAACCAAATCAGGAAAATTAGTGAAGCTTGAAAAAACAACAAAACACTCGACCTGATCAGTGAAGTGAATAAATTCTTCAGAGAATCTTTTTTGCAGGTAGAGCATCCCAGCATATGCAGGCACGGAAGGAAATGGGTTTTTATCCCAAGCACTGCAGGCACCTCAGATAACCGCCACTTCATTTCATTACAGTCTTATTTAATTAAGAATCCTTCACAGGTAATTTCACAGGAAAAGGACAGTGACTGGAGCTACGCATTTTACTAAGCCGTAAGAATATTGGCCTGAGTGGACTTTACTGTAATGTGTAATCCCAGCCCGAGGCACATGAGAAATGTTTTTGTAGCTCTGAGACAAAAAAAAAAACAACACCTTTCGAATAGGAAAAATGGCGATTTCCAGAAATGCGACAAAACATTTGCAACCTAAATTGATCAGAAGTGTGAAAAATGGTCACTTTTTCCCCGTGGTGGTGTAACTTGTAACTTTGAACGGTCGCTAAGTGAACTGTTGCAAGTCAAGGAGTACCTCAACGAACTGCAGGGTTTTATTCTTGTTGCCCCTTTGCATCACTTCCATTGGTTACTCCCTTAAAAGGACAACCTTACTGACGTCGTTATTCTCAAGTTTTCAAATGCAAGATTTAACGTTAATATTTAATAATAATTTAACAACGCAAGACTTGGAGTATTTCAACGTTAAGCAGCCACTGCTTATACAAAAGCTACTGTAATACCCAGGGCTAATGAACTGACTGATAATTTTCATTTGCTCGGACCCTATTTTTGCTACAGTTATCTTACTCTCCCATTTGTTTCTTCTTGCTCTTCTAGTTCGTTATCCCGAAAAATGGTGACTTTTTTTAAAAAAAATGGGTGCAACAAAGCACAATTACTACTCTTGTCCCACATTCAATAGTGAAGGCCACCTAGGGAAACACAATCACATCCCTGAACGTATCGGGAATGGAGGAATGCAGAAGAGTTTTGTGTTTTTAAAGTTACGTAAGATTTTTTTTAAAAAAAAAAGTACACGTAAATGCAGCTACATGGGAACGGGTTCTTACGAGTAGTATCCTTGCCTTCAACTGCCTGAAAGTTTTGTTAAGTCAGGGGTAGGCAACCTCGGCTCTTTTATGACTCCTGGACTTCAACTCCCAGAATTCCTGAGCCAGCCATGCTGAGGGGAAAGGGAGAGGTTTCCAAGCTGAGCCAGGCTGGCTCAGGAATTCTGGGAGTTGAAGTCCAGGAGTCATAAAAGAGCCGAGGTTGCCTACCCCTGAGGTAATGCTTAACTAATACACTGAAATGGCCTAGATCAGGGCTAGGCAACCTTGGCTCTTTTATGACTCCTGGACTTCAACTCCCAGAATTCCTGAGCCAGCCATGCTGAGGGGAAAGGGAGAGGTTTCCAAGCTGAGCCATGCTGGCTCAGGAATTCTGGGAGTTGAAGTCCACCAGTCACAAAGGGGCCATAGTTCCCCCATGCTGGCTCACGAATTCTGGGAGTTAAAGTCCACCAGTCATGAAGGGGCCATAGTTCCCCCATGCTGGCTCAGGAATTCTGGGAGTTGAAGTCCACGAGTCATGAAGGGGCCATAGTTCCCCCATGCTTGCTCAGGAATTCTGGGAGTTGAAGTCCAGTAGTCATGAACGGGCCATAGTTTTCCCCATGCTGGCTCAGGAATTCTGGGAGTTGAAGTCCAGGAGTCATAAAAGAGCTAAGGTTGCCTACCCCTGTGTTAAGTCTTCTGGCCTTTTGGAAGAGTTTGAAAACCTAGGCCTGTCAACTCGCATGGGGCTGAGAGAGAAACGGACAAGCAATTGAGAATATCTGTAACTCACGGGCCTAGGCTAAGGGGGTCCTTGGTGCTCTGGGCTTAGTGGTTTTCTTGCAAACGTTTCCTTACCAAACTAGGTAACGTCATCAGTGCTAGAAGGGAATGGGATTTGTAGAGAGATTGAGGAGGACTGTGGGGTCTTTGGTCCTCTCTGGGCTTGTTTTCTTGCAGACGTTTCATTACCGAACTAGGTAACATCATCAGTGTTGGAACACAAGCTTTTGAGTTGGTTAATGCCTTGAAGAGGCTTCTTCCTGGTTTCTTCACTTTTATTATTCCACCCTTAGTGATCTCCTTTTGCTAAGATACAATATTTTAGACGTTTTTTGTTTGCAGTGATACACTGCCCAGAGTTACTCTGTGAATGAGATGGGCGGTCACTAAATTTGACCAATCAATAAAATAAAAATAAATAACTGAAAAAAAACAAGCAGAGCTCTGAGCGTGCCAACAGCGGTCTCCCAACGTGCTAAGCCTAAATGATGGCTTACGTGCCAACTTCTCTTTATGTTGTTTTTACCTTTTACCTTAGTTGTCGGTTGTTTTACTGCTTATGCGTTTCGAGTCTTATTATATGCGCTGCCCAGTCACTGCGTGAGATGGGCAGCTACACAAATGTGATTAAATAAACGTCAATATACCATTCCAACTCAATAGATAAAATGGGGGGGGGGGGTTTCTCATAAAGTCTTACTTTTTTTTAAAAAGGCATAGCACTTTGTGTGAGCAAAAGAGCCACCGCACAAGGCAGAATAACACTGCAAATGCTGAATGCAAAACAAGGTGTTTTGACCATTTCTGGCAGAACCGTCTTCAGAAGATACTTCCAGCAAATCCTACGCATGCAACCCTCGAGCTAAAACCACTTATTTAGTGACCATTCAAACTTACGGCACTGAAAGGATGACTTAGGAGGTACAACCTTCGTAGCATCCCCGTGATCATGTGATCAGAATTCAGGCACTAAGCAACCTATATATAATTACAATAATTGCAGCATCTCAGGGTGATGTGATCACCATTTAAAACCTTCCTACTGCCTTCCTACAAGCAAGGTCAATGGGAGAAGCTGGATTCACTTAACAACTAGGATTCACTTAGCGACCATGGCAAAAAGGTCATAAAATGTGGCATGACTCACTTAACAATCACCTTGCTTAGCAATGGAAATTCTGGTCAGCTGTGGTCGTAAGTTGAGCACTAACTATCCTTGGATGTCCCATTTGATCTTACTCCCCAAACATTCACAGGACTGTGGGAGGAGAAACTTGCTCCCAAGTGGAGGCATAAACCTTGGGGAACTCTACAGAAATCTATCTATCTATCTACCTATATATAGATATAGATATAGATATAGATATAGATATAGATATATATAGATATAGATATAGATATATAGATATATAGATATGATAGATACAGATAGATATATATAGATACAGATATACACACACATACAGATATACATATACAGATATATACCTATATAGATATATCTATCTATATAGATTATATATAGATCTCATATATACATATATACATATACATATATATAGGTCTAGAGTCTCGGGTTTCTTCCCGCGGGAAGAAACCCGAGACTCTAGACCTACACATACAGACACCCGCGAGAATCTACGAAAACAAATACATACATATACATACATACATACATACATATATATACACACACACATACACACACACACACACACACACACACATGGGACACGGTGGCTCAGTGGGTTAGGACGCTGAGCTTGTCGCTCAGAAGGTCGGCAGTTTGGCGGGTCGAATCCCGAGTGCCGTATAACAGAGTGAGCGCCTGTTACTCATCCCAGCTTCTGCCAACCTAGCAGTTCGAAAGCACGTAAAAATGCAAGTAGAAAAATAGGGACCACTACGGTGGGAAGGTAACAGCGTTCCGTGCGCCTTTGGCGTCTAGTCATGCCAGCGAGACGTCCTCGGACAAGCGCTGGCTCTTCAGCTTTGAAACTGAGATGAGCACCGGCCCCTAGAGTCGGAAACGACTAGCACGCATGTGCGGGGGAACCTTTACCTTTTATTTATACACACACACAGAGATACAGACACATACAGATATATACACACATATATAGATATACATATACATATAGATATATATCTAATAGATATATCTATCTATCTATAGATAGATATAGATATTTGAAGTTAGTAAAAATAAAAACGATGAACTCCAGGATACAAGAGAAAATTCTTCTTTATTGCTGAGCTTTCGTCAACAAGCTGTTGACATCATCAGAGCAAGGGCTGAATGATAAGGGAGCCAGGTTGTTGTGGTTCTTCTCTTTGTAATAGATTTTTAAGAACAGAGATGGCTAGGTTTTGAGGGATAGAGGTGAACAAAGATACTACGTCAAATGAGATCATGAGATCACCCTTAATGCGTGTAATTTTTTTAGCAAATCTTCAGAGGATTTTACAGAGGTTGTAGAATTATCAACTAAGTGTTGATAAAGAAGAATTTTCTCTTCTATCCTGGAGTTCATGGTTTTTATTTTTACTAACTTCAAATGTCTACACCAGGGATTCCAGTTTTTAAATTTATTAAAGATAGAGAGAGAGAGAGAGAGAGAGAGAGAGAGAGAGAGGGAGAGACAGACAGACAGACATGAGTGTGTGTGTGTACGTACACATATATACACACATACACACATACATTATATATATAATTTCTGATCATAAATGCAGTTAAATTCTGTGATCTTTCTGCTGCTTTTTGTAAGCTCAGCTCGTAGGCCTGGCTAAACTTTCTGGAAATTGCTTCTGAATGCACAACACAAAAGTATGGTGAACAGAATCTTAAAACGGGTAGGGGGTAAATATACGGAGGGGGGGTGGGTTTCCAGATCCCAGAAAGGTAAATTTTGGGAGTTTGATGATTCACAACTGTGGCAATCATAAAAAGAGAGAAAATCTTGGTTCACTCCATTTTTTTTGGAGCTTGGCTGTATCTACTCTCAGCTGGGATTGTCAAATCGATGCTTCCATAGATTTTTTTGAGGGGTGGGGTGGGGGAAGAACCTTTCAAAGCTGCCCCAAACTGTGATATGACTGTATACAAATTTGATAAAATTAATAAAGCATTAATAATATCAGGAGCTTGGCTGTACCTCCTCTCTCACCTTGAATTGTCAAATTGATCTCTCTCTCTCTCTCTCTCAGCTTGCAGCTCAGCCATTCTTCCGCCCTTTGGGGGGCGGGGGACTCCTCCCCCCACTCCACGCCCCTGATGGGCTTTGTAGTCCTTCCCGCCGGAAAGGCCCCGCTTAAGTCAAGATCCAAGCCAGGAAAATCCCACCCAAAAAAAACACAAAAAACCAACGACCCCTTTTCTTTTAACGGCTCTTCTAAGCTCGGGTGCCGTCCCGTCCCTTCCACCACACGGGGACCCGCCAGACACCTCTCCCCGCGCACTCCCATCATCCCCAGCCGCGGCACCGCCGGGCTGTGGGACCCGGGGTGGGGTTGGGGGGTGGGCAGACACCTCCCATCCCATCAGGGGAAGAAGCGTCCCGGGGTCGGAGCGCCGGACTCCAAGGCCCATCCGCCGCCGCCGCCCCCACCCCCCACAGCAACCTCTGAGGCGGCGCGCGTGAGGGGGAGAAGGGGTGGGGGAGGGAAATAGAGTAGCCGGGCCGCGCGCACGCGCACTCCGCTCGCAGAGTCGAAAAGGGAGCGGTGGAGGGGGGGAAAGAGGCGCGCTCGCCTATGTGAGGCCGGGGAGGGGGAGGGGCCGAGGCGCCAGCGAGCGAGGGGGGGCGAGCGGGGGAGACGGCCGAGCGCGGCGCTCCGTCGTCGTCGTCGTCGCCGCCGTCCGCCCGTCGTTGCCGTAACGTCCTGACGCTCCGCAGGGATCCGCTGACAGGCAGGCAGGCAGGCAGGTCGGCCGGCCGGCTGGCTGACTGGCCGGCGTCACCACCCGGGAGCCCTGACTCGCTTACCTCAGCCGCGGTGGCCCGAGCTCAGGTTCCAGCGCCGGCGGGGAACGAAGGAAGGAGGGAGGGAGGAGGAGGAGGAAGAAGCCGAAGCGGCCGCCTCGGCGCCGTGTCTGAGGGGAGCTGCGGCGCGCGCGGCCTCTTCTCGCTGCTGCGCAGGCGCACTGCGCCCCTGCCGCCTTCTCCCTGCTGCGGCGCCGGGGCTGAGGCGAGGCGAGGGTGGGGGGGGGGAGGGAGGGAGGGAAGGGCTCCCACCCGCCGCGGGGCTTTTATTGGGGGAGAGCTGCCGGTCGCCTCCCCGCAGAACCGCCGCCGAGACTCCGCGGCGCATGCGCGGGGCGCCGAGAGGCTTCTTTTCCCCCGCCGCGCGCGCCCCCTGAGGGAAAAGCAGCCTCTCCCGGGTTTTTTTTTCTTTTCGGCTTCGGACTCCAACTCCCATCATCCCCTTATATCGCCGTTTAAAAAAAAGGAAAGGAAAGGAAAGAAGCGCCTCTGTAGAGTGGGGTTAGGTTTAGGGGCTGGTTAGGAGCTGGGAGTGGAGTGGAGACCACGAGGAGATGACAGGGCTGGGCACTCCCCTGAGGAGGAGGAGGAGCCGGAGGGGAAGAACATTCTGGTGGGAGGCAGAAGGTTGCCCTGAAAGTGACATTGTACGCCTGTTTTGTCAAAATCCTGCTCTTTTTGTTATTGGAAAACCATCCTTGGTTGAATGCAGGCTATACTCATGCTGGTTGCTTTATAGAGATGAATGACAGGGAGATGGGACTCCAGCCTCCATGTGCCTCCCTGAGGGAAAATAGCGTGTCCCGTTATGGGGCCTTCCTCCCCAGTTGCTTGGGGTTTGGACTCTTGATCCCATCATCCCCTGGCCATGCTGGCCGGGATGGGGCCTTCCTCCCCAGTTCCTTGGGGTTTGGACTCTTGATCCCATCATCCCCTGGCCATGCCGGCCGGGATGGGGCCTTCCTCCCCAGTTCCTTGGGGTTTGGACTCTTGATCCCATCATCCCCTGGCCATGCCGGCCGTGATGGGGCCTTCCTCCCCAGTTCCTTGGGGTTTGGACTCTAGATCCCATCATTCCCTGGCCATGCCGGCCGTTATGGGGCCTTCCTCCCCAGTTCCTTGGGGTTCGGACTCTTGATCCCATCATCCCCTGGCCATGCCGGCCGTGATGGGGCCTTCCTCCCCAGTTCCTTGGGGTTCGGACTCTAGATCCCATCATCCCCTGGCCATGCCGGCCATGATGGGGCCTTCCTCCCCAGTTCCTTGGGGTTCGGACTCTAGATCCCATCATCCCCTGGCCATGCCGGCCGTGATGGGGCCTTCCTCCCCAGTTCCTTGGGGTTCGGACTCTTGATCCCATTATCCCCTGGCTATGCCGGCCGGGATGGGGCCTTCCTCCCCAGTTCCTGTAAAAGATGGGTAGTTGTTTGAATAGTGCCACCTTCGCAGTGAATCTCCTCCTCCTCATCATCATCGGGGAGAAATGTTTTTGCATGTAATCTTTCGTTCTAGCCAGACCAGTACGCAGAGATGTTTGTTTAAACAGCTTCTCAAGAGGTTCCATCCAATTATGAAAATGTTTTACTTGGGATCTTTTATCTTTTTAATTGTTCTGTTTGAGGTGTAACACTAACTGGGCCTGGTTAGGATTGGGGAAAGGAGACCATCAGGAAATCCTGGAATTGTGAACTCCTCCCCTGAGTGGAGGGGAAAAAAACATTCTGGAAGGAGGCAGGGATAATAATCACAGCCCTATGATTGTCAGGCGAGTGACATGGATACACCCGTGTCATCGACCAGAGATCCAGCTCTTGACTGTTATAAAACCAACCTCCATTTAATGCAGATTACACTCATAGGCTTGGTTCCTTTATAGGGATGAGAGGAGGGAACTGGCGTTTAATGTAATAAATATTAAAAATTTATTTTATTTTTATTTTAATTCCATTTATATCCCGCCCTTCTCTGAAGACTCAGGGCGGCTTACAAGCTTAGCAGTAGCCTTCATTCTATGTATATGCCTGCTTATTAGGGCTTTCGGGGGCCCCCAAGCGGCATTATTACAAAGTCAGATTAATTGCCCCCAACAATCTGGGTCCTGGGATTGTTTCTCTCGGTTCTTGGCATCTCCAAAAGCTGCCTCATGTCTGTCTGTCTATCTGTGTGTATAAAATCATTACATTTTACAGTAGAGAAAAAAAAATCCCCTAAAATCAGGGCTCTCCAAATTTGTGGACTTCAACTCCCAGAATTTACCAACCAGCATGTTGCCAGGTTTGGAGACCCCCGCCGTAAGCCTTTCTAATACTTCACTTGCTCACATTTTTTTCTGCACCTTTGCTGAAATTAGCTTATAAAACAACCAGCTCAAATACCATTACAGAAGGTTTGCTTAATAGAAGGTCCGGTGTTTGGTGACGGAGAAGATGTGGGGGCGGTATTGAAGAGACCACCCCCAGTTGCTCTGGATCAATTTTCCTCTCTCAGCCTACTGCCCAGACTGGGGATTGTGTAGATTAAAAAAAAATGCAAAGAGGCAGCAATGTAAAGGTTGACCTGAAAGAAAGGCAAGCTGTAAATCTCACAAATAAATATTGATGGACATATTTATTGCCGTCTTTTTTGTGTGTGTGCTGGGTGTCTCCCATCTGTAGGAGGCTGTTATGAGTTTTGTCAAAGAAAGCAAAGCAGAATCAAGAAGCTCACTTCTGTTTCCCCAGAAGCTCTGTGTGTCTGACATTGCTAGGGCATCTGTTACGGAGGGTCCGTGTCATTGCTGTATGGGGAGGGGGTCGATTTCATGGCCTCAACGTCTGTGGATCTTGAGACATCCTGCTGGTTTAAAGTTTCACATACGTACCTTCAAAGCCATCATGCATTTGCTAATGTCCAGTTCTTCAGATCCCTCCAGGTTCTGTGGCAACCGAAGGGAGCAGAAGTATGTATTTTTTGTTCTTGGGTTGCCAGTATGTGGCCTTCCCTCTGCAGTGTTACCAATTTCCATCTCCCCCCCCCCTTGGTCAAAATAATTTGCTGCTGAGAAACATGTTGCAGATCAAGGTTGTTTCTGATTTTTCCCCTTAGCACTACTTTTGTTCCACTAGAATAAAGGTAAAGGTTCCCCCGCACATGTGTGCTAGTCGTTTCCGACTCTAGGGGCCGGTGCTCATCTCCGTTTCAAAGCCGAAGAGCCAGCGCTTGTCCGAGGACGTCTCCGTGGTCATGTGGCCGGCATGACTAGACGCCAAAGGCACACGGACTGCTGTTACCTTCCCACCGGAGTGGTCCCTATTTTTCTACTTGCATTTTGACGTGCTTTCGAACTGCTAGGTTGGCAGAAGCTGGGGCGAGTAACGGGCGCTCACTCTGTTACGCGGCACTCGGGATTCGACCCGCCAAACTGCCGACCTTCTGATCAACAAGCTCAGCGTCCTAACCCACTGAGCCACCGCGTCCTTTCCACTAGAATAGGGCTCTTCAAACCTGGCCCTTTTATGACTTGTGGACTTCAATTCCCAGCCTGCTGGCTGAGGAATTCTGGGAGTTGAAGTCCACAAATCTCAACAGGGCCAAGTTTGAAGAACCCTGCACTAGAAACTCTGCTATTTCTTAACCCCCCCCCCACCCCGCTTCCCCCAATATCTTCCTGTCAAATGACTGTCTCTGCTTTTATCCTCCCCTTTTTCCTTTATTTTTAGGGGTTTAGTACAACGTTAGAAGAAGAAAAAGGGGAAAAAAAAGCTCTTGGGACATTAGGCTGGAAGGTGAAATAGGCTCAGTTCTGTTAAGCAGGAGCTTTGTAAAACATGAGAAGCCTGAATATTTGGAATAGCTTTTTCCTTTGGAATCTTCGTTGCTCTGAAAATCCACTCTTTTTTCTGGGCTGTTTTGCAGTGGTTTTGTTGACTTGCGGGCAGCTGACGTTAGTAGAGGAATTGAAGAGGGTTGGCAGAAACCTCCAACCCTCATGTTTTGATCAGTAACCTAAATTATGATTTTAAAAGGAATTGGGAAGGAACGTGGGGTCCGGTTATAACTGAGGAGGCAAATACTGGAAAAGGAGCGAATTGGAGGTGGTGGCTGCCGGTTAGTGATAGAGGAAAAAGAGCAGGATTGCCTGTCTGGATATGCGCATATCTGTGATAACAGCTAGAAGCAAGCCACCATCTCACTGACACCTGGTTTCTGGGCCAACAGCTTATTGTGACCATTTTCTTTCGAGATAGTATTCTCCTCCACTTCTTCAACCATTACTTGCTGGTAAGAATTCGGTCCAGGATAGCAGTTCCCCCTCTGTTCTTTCTTTTACTTTCTGAAATTTTGCAACAACAGAGGACAAACATTTGCTGAACCACTTGGCAGAGGCAAAAAAATAAATAAATGCTCAGCTGATGTCAGGATTACCAAAATTCCATATTACCGCTGTCCCAGGTCAAGAAATTCCATATTATCACTGTCCCAGTCGAGAAAGACTGGTCATTTAAAGCACAAAAGCCTCAATTTTTATCTACCGCCTATCCAGGCCATCTACAATGAGCTGCTCGTATGGCATCATTTTTATTTACCTCTCCTTTTATCCTTACCAAGACATTTGCAAAAAAAAGCACCTAAGGGCTTTTGTTTTCATTATGCACATGGAACGACCATACTTCCTGCTGAGTTTTTTCTTTTTTCAGTAAGTGGTAGCGTCCAAGAACGGATCATGTCTCCTCCTATACGAGAACGCTTGCTTTTCGGCTTGCTCTCGCCTCCTAAATTAATGACAGTTTGTGATTGGAGCTTACAGGGTGGACTCTGCAGCATTGCATAACATCTTACTTTATACTTCAATGGGGGGGTTAGATTTTCTTGGCAGTGGGCATTGCTAAAAAGGTAATACTCTACTGATACTACAGTCTCAGTAAGCGTGGCCCACAATCAGAAATTCTAGGGCAGGGATGGCGAACCTTTTAGAGACCGAGTGCCCAAACTGCAACCCCAAACCCACTTATTTATCAGCGGGTGCCAGGTGGGCGTGGCCTAATGGGTGGACGTGGCTGTGCTGGTCATGGAAGATTAGGTGGGTGTGGTCACCTCGATGTCACTCATGGGGAGGGACGCCTGTGGGGGGCAGCTGGTTGAAGAGGGACAGTTGCCACCTCCGAGGCATGGCGCGGGTGCCCACAGGGAGGGCTCGTGAGTGCCGCCTCTGGCACCCGTGCCATAGGTTCGCCACCACTGTTCTAGGGATTTGGTAAGAGAGCAATCGTAGCTCGGGGCTGAACTGTGGAGTCCTTAGTGCTCTCTGAGCTTGGCGGTTTTCTTGCAGACTTTTCACGGCAGGTAGCTCAACTTAAAAACCACAACTGAGGCTGGAATTTCTTCCAGGAGTATGGACATCCTCTTCCTCAGCCTTTTTCTCCCTCCTTCCCTTGGATAGATCCACGTGCCTAACCTGTCTTCTCTGACCAAAAACATCCCATCCTATTGTCCCAAAGGTGCCTTTTCCAAAAGTCCAACTGGACTTTCTTGGTGTTTCTCCTTGAAGATGTTTCGCCTCTCGCCCAAGAAGATTCTTCTGTTCTGACTGAACGGAAGACGTTTCCCGATGGGAAGAGGCCATGAGGCCAAGGTTGAGAAACACTGTTCTTCCTCATTTAAACCGAATACATTATACGATATGTCAGGGGTCTTCAAACCTGGCCCTTTTATGACTTGTGGACTTCGACTCCCAGAATTCCTCAGCCAGGTGCCTGGCTGAGGAATTCTGGGAGTCGAAGTCCACAAGTCATAAAAGGGCCAGGTTTGAAGACCCCCTGCTGTAGATGATCAAGGTGGAGGTCCTCAGAGGTTTGGGAACAGCCCAGATCTTGTTGGGTAACATGCTGGCCTGTCCCTCCCTTTGGAGGCCATTATTTATAGCCCTATATTTAGGGATTAGTTTGGAGCGACTGTATGCTGTTTTTAGGAATTATTAAAAGTATTGGTTTTTTTGGAGGGGGGTGTTGCTTCTAGGAATTAAGTTTGTTCTTCCAGAATGTGAATTTCTCAGGGGTGGCCTGTCCTCATAGGGGATCACCTCGAGAGCCAAGGACAGGTAGCTCTTGACTTACGACTGTTGGCTTAGCAACTCTTCAAAGATACAACGGCACTGAAAACAGTGGTTTACGACCAGTGGTGGGATTCAAATAGGTGAACAACCGGTTCTCTGTGGTGGATGCCGCTTCCAGAAGTCCATTCTGGGCCTGGGCAGCAAAAAAATTAGCTACCGGTTCTGCCGAAGTGGTGCGAACCGGCTGAATCCCACCACGGGTGTATGCCAGGGGTCTTCAAACATGGCCCTTTTATGATTTGTGGACTTCGACTCCCAGAATTCCTCAGCCAGGCACGCGTGGAATTCTGGGAGTTGAAGTCCACAAGTCATAAAAGGGCCGAGTTTGAAGACCCCTGCAGTATATGGTCGCCTAATCTAATTGGGTGTCTTCGGTGTATCGGGTTATTAAAAAAATACTTTTGGGGAATGTTTACAAACAGAGCAAATCCACGAAGAAATAAAAGTTCTTTCTCTCTTTCCCCAGGTTTTATCAATAGGCGGGTTTTTTGTTTGTTTTTTATTCTAGAAAACCACTTGAAAACAAACTGTGGTTAAAAAAAGTCAATAGATAAATAAAAATGGCGAGTTGTGGTTTCATACCAAGTTTATTTCTTGTTTTTCCTCATTAATCACTTCTTTTGCACAACAACAACCTCAAGTTGACGATGAAATGCATTGTGAAATTAAAGGAATCGGATTATTAGGCTCAAGTATGGGGAAAAAAAACAAACCATTCATGACACCGTTACACTTCCTTACTTTTCCGCGTCTTTGTAAAGACCAAAAAAAAAACAAAAACCAGCACACACTGCACCCTAAGAAGTGACTTTTATGCAAGGCCAATCACATTTAACTAGACTTCGGGAGAAAACGGGAGGACGGTCCTGATAAAATACCAGAAAAGTTAAGTTTTGCTTGCTGTACAGGTGTGTTTTGTTGTTGTTTTTTTGAAAACTTCCTGTTAAGCGCTGCTTGTGCTACCTGGTTACAATGATACGTAACATAACTTTAAATAGTGATGCTCATCGCAGAACATCTAGAACACACCTGTAAGAGAGAGAAAAAGTTCCCTTTCAGGTTGGAAGGAGTGGCGCACTTTGGCTGCTGACGTTTTGACAAGTTTTCCTTCGCCCCTTCAGCTCCGACTAGATGCCTCCGGGGACCGTGGCCTTCACAGAAGAAGGTTGCCAACGAGAGCTGTTCCACCTGCCTCATGGAATCTACATTCCAGCATCTTTGAGTCTTCCTTTCTTTTTTTCTTTTCTTTTTCCAGATGTCAGTCTTCTCTCTGGCATTCAACCATCATTGCTCTGTTTTTTTTTTTGTCAGTTAACAGTTTGCAGGAGCCCAATCGGGGGCCATTAATCAGGTCCATGTCGGCTAAGAACTGGTTCTTAATACAAAAATCTGTTGTGGAATATCATCAGTAGCCTTCCTTGCCTCAAGCCATCCGGTTTGTTTGTTTTTGTGTACGTGCGTGTGGCTTTTGCTACGTGCACTTGGACGATGTCGCAGTTGGCAACTCTTAATACACGCAGGTACGTAACCACACCTTGCTACGTAAACTTTGGAGGCGCTGGCGCCAGTAGCATCAGGCAACCTACAGTTCATGGAAGATATTAACCGAGCAGCAGCAAGAACCACCGTCGCGCACTGCTCAGAGAATAGCTACTGGGCACCAGAAAGAGGGCATCACATTTATTCTTAACACTAGGGTTTGTTTCACAATGCAGCAACATAACACCACCCCGAAGGAAAACCAAAGCATCAACATACATTTGAATCAGATTTGACTTAAGATTTGACAAGCTGGTTTCGGGCAGATTCGTTGATTTCTTAATGTGAGATGTAGTCCATTAGCACAAGAGTATTGTTCTTTTTGGCTTAATAGTGCCACAAAGTTATAGCTATGTTCAAAGTTCTTACTTCTAAACAAAAAGGACAGATTTCCGTAATTAAAATTACAGGGGCAGAAGAGCTCACAGTTCCTAGGCCTTCTTAACTTTCTCTCTCGCACATAAAGTAATTTTAGCAAATAATTTGATTTTTTTAGCTATTGGTTATAATGATTTTGTACATAATCTTCCAAAGTAAAAGGTCTGCTACTGCTACTACCCTGCCGACAAAAGTGCGTATAGTCAAGGCTATGGTCTTCCCAGTTGCAATGTGTGGCTGTGAAAGTTGGACCATAAAAAAGGCTGAGCGCCAAAGAATTGAGGCCTTTGAACTACGGTGCTGGAGAAGACTCCTGCGAGTCCCTTGGACTGCAAGGCGATCCAACTGGTCAGTCCTAGAGGAGATCAACCCTGACTGCTCTTTAGAAGGCCAGATCCTGAAGCTAAAACTCAAATACTTTGGCCACCTAATGAGAAGGAAGGACTCGCTGGAGAAGAGCCAAATGCTGGGAAAGGTGGAGGGCAAGAGAAGAAGGGGACGACAGAGAATGAGGTGGCTGGATGGAGTCACTGAAGCAGGAGGCGTGAGCCTAAATGGACTCCAGAAGATGGTAGAGGACAGGAAGGCCTGGAGGAACGTTGTCCATGGGGTCGCGATGGGTCGGACACAACTTCGCAGCTAACAACAACAACAAATGTGGCCGAATTCACTGACGGTCAGAAGAGAGCCTTCTGCAACCTCACAGCCATCAGGTATTTTTCACAAGGAAGCCCAGTTGGCAGAGACATTGAGGGTGCTTTCTCAACTCTGGCAACTTTTAAGACCTACAGATTTCAGCTCCCAGGATTCCGGCTGGGGAATTCTGGGAGTTGAAGTCCATTCGTCTTTAAAGTTGCCCAGATGGAGAAATACTGGTTCAAACCAGCGCATTTCAAGGCGATTAGGTAGGTAGGAGAAGGATGCTGAAGGCTGTTCCGCCCATCCTTGTTTCTGATTTGACTGAAACACAATATTGTGACCTCTGACTGCACCACATTAGCTCTAACAGCACAAAGGCATCCCTGACATCGAAATGTATTTTTTCAGTTGGGCCAGTTTCTTCCTTTCATGAACGGCTATGGAATATAAGTCCCAAAAATAAATAAATAGATAGATAGATAGATAGATAGATAGATAGATAGATAGATAGATAGATAGCAAAAGCGGAGGGGCATACAAATCAACCCCTTTAGCCTGTAATCCTAGACTCGGACCCATCTACGCCTTGGAAGAGCCGTACAATAAACCGGGCTGTGCGTCATCCCACAATTTTGCACACCAGTGCCTCCAGATACCGTGTGGAATTAGGAAGACGAGAAAGCTCCCGGAGAGCTGGATATTGTCGTTAAAATGGCACCTCGCCCCGATGTCCTAGGAACCCAATTCGCTCCTCTCTCTAGCAGGAAAGTTAGGCGGTGTAAAAATTTCTGCCTTACTGAATTAATTCATTTTCTGGGATTGCAAAGTGCGCCAAACGCCCCACTCCCGAAAGGAGGCGAGTTTGTGCAACATGCTAAATGGGCATTGCGCTTACACACACACACAACCAGGCTTCCCACATTTGTGCAAACACAGCTGCTAGATTTGTAGCTGTCTGGTTAATGTTCTGGGCTGCTGGGCCCTTAATAAAAGATGGGGATGAAGCGAAGCCGGGACATCTAGAGACCATAGACCTGGTGTGGGTGATTCCACTACTGGTGACGCCCCCGCCCCCAGACCCACAAAGCAAATCCAGCGAGCCCACAGGACCCCTTGCCTGCCATCACTGACCCCCTTCCCAAGACCCTCAAGTCCGGCCACCCCCTCCTAAGCGGAGACACGTGATAAAACTCCTTAGATCTGAGAAACGTGCCAAGAAAAAAAAAGCAGAAGAATCCAAGCCACAGCTCTCTACGGGTCGGAGAATAATAGAATAAAAGAGTTGGGAGGGGGCTGGGAGGTCATCTAGCCCAACCCTCTGCTCAAGCACCGTTTCAGACAAATGGTTGCCCAAAAACCTCCAGCGTTGGGAGCACCTATTCTGCAGGGCAGATATACAGGCCTTGCTCCCTGGGCGCAGAGGCTGAAAGCCAACTGGTTGAGCCAACTATCTTGCTCTGGATTCCACCGTCCTGTGTGTCTCCTGTTTCTTTTTTTCCTCCTGGATTTGTCACTTGCTTACTGAATTTCTGCCCTCGGCCTTTGCTAAAGCTGTGCACCCCACACCTGTTGCCGTAAGATGCTAGTTAGAAGACTCGAAACGTTTTGCCTATCACTGGACTCTGGCAGGCATCCAGGTCCCTATCTTTTTGGCTGGCAGCCAGTACTGGTGGCACAGGAAACATAAGTGTGAACACAATCATTAAGCAAAATAGAGGGGGGGGGGCAGGTTTCTTTAGAACACAGTTTACCAAAGTAGCCAATTTTTCTGAATTTTCTACAGTGCATGGTGCCATAAACCAGGGTTGCAAAAACCCAGGTAAATAGCAAAAGAGACTTTTTTGCTATTACTTAGTGGTTTGCTGTATTTTTGACAATCAGAACTGGTAGCCCTACTCTAAAACAATCAGTTGTGTTGTGTTTTTTTATAAGCCACCTGGAGTCACTAAAAGTGAGCAGGGGGCCACATAAATTCTCAAATAAATAAATTCGTGCAACCTGCTAAGATGTAGAAAGCCAACGTTAAAAAAATGAATTCTAACTAAAATTAACCAACGTCAGCAGTGTGGTATCAAGGCTGGGTCTTTTCTTCACTTTGGAAGGAGATTTCTGCCAGCACAATTCAAACGTACCAAAATGTCCAATTCTGGGGTTCCAATTGAATGGAACATTCCTCAAAATATCCACCAGGCAGCTTTTTTCATCCTTCTGCGGCAATACGCAGTTCAGTCTCTCTTACTTAAAAGCTAACTTCCAATTTTCTGCCCAATTTACTAGTCTCCTGACCTCAAATGGATAACAGCGGGCAGGAATGCTGCACTGTTTTGCTTGGACTCCTGAGTCAACTTGCATTTCTGATTGTGGCCACACAGAATTAAAAAGATCAATGGTTAAGACTCAAAATACTATAAACCTAAATTTACAGCAAGTCTGAATTACACACCACACAAGCTCACGGCACCACAGCAACTAAGACTATCATCATCATCATCATCATCATCATCGTCCTGCAGACATTTTCACAGGTCCCACTTGGATAACACGGGTGATGACTTTTCCAGGCAATTCTATTTTCCCTTAGAATTTATTTAACTTTTTTATTTTCAATATATCAAATGTGGATAAGGCAATTCTGCGTTATCGGCCGGTGCTTTCACCAATGATTGTTCTTTATAACTGATGGATTAGCTAGAACCTCTTAACTCGGTTCTTCTATCCTGTTCCCAGGCATATTACCTCTTAACCCTGATGATGCCACCAACGGCGCTCTCTTTTTTTCTAAGTTAACTAAAAAATTCTTTTTTAGCCTAATGGCCCTTTTTCTTTGGATATCAAGACAAAATGCTTGCTCAAGGACTTCTTTTTAAGGAATGGCAGGCTGGAGATACTGTATCCTGGGGAAAGTGAATCAATGCACCCGAACTCCAGCTGGTTGTTTGCCTTCCTTGATGAGTTCATTGGGTAGAACATCCACCTTTGTCTAACTAGTTTTCCTGTATCTTTTACCTTTCTTCTATGCTACAGGTAATCCGTGGGCATTATCCATTTCCCCCCCCAAAGATTTCTTGAACGCTCTTTCCACGACTTCACTCCTTGCCCATCGGTCCCTGAGGCCACTTCACTTTCTGAAAACAAGCTATGATTTTTCTGTCGGTCTAAGAAGAGCATCCACGCCGATGTCCCTATAAAACACACTCTCCCTGAGACAACCTAATTTCCCTCACCCTTCGTCTGCACTCTCCCATCTTTTTTCTTTTTTTTTTTTGACAGGCTCCCATCTTTTTTCTTTTTTTTTGACAGATGTCGACCCCGTTTCTGAATTCTAAAGCAGAGGTCTCCAAATTTGACAACTTTAAGACTTGGGGGACTTCAGCTCCCAGAATTCCTCAGCCAGCAGTGCTGTTCCTGTCCCCCCGCCCCCCCAAAGGCACAGAATCTAGGGAAGGCTGAGAATTCACAAGCATCCTCAAAGTGGCACTTGTCACATCACTAGAATTCACAAAATGGCAAGGCGGTTCTTGAAACGTGGTATCCTGGGGTCAGCCTTACCAGGTAGACCTGACGGCAGTCGCAAGTTTATTGCAAAGCTACATTAGCTGAAGTTTGCAAATCTGAAAGAACAATTCTCCCATTCTTTTACAACCCGGGAAGCTAAGAAGGATCCCTTCCTGATCCTTTTTCTCTACCCGTTATGCAGCGGAGAGCCCAGCTGTCCCTTATCGGATTGTTCCTGTCTCCCAAGATCTTTCCCACATCCTGTTTAGATCTGGTGCCTGGGAAGCCACAG
The DNA here is from genome assembly GCF_964194415.1 of Vipera berus. Lineage (NCBI taxonomy): Eukaryota > Metazoa > Chordata > Lepidosauria > Squamata > Viperidae > Vipera > Vipera berus. The sequence goes on from NC_138204.1 coordinate 4,688,075, forward strand.
TAGGGATCTAATCAGAGGCTATAAAGACAGAAGACTTTAGAGATCCAGGAGAACTTAGAACAAAACGAAACATGGAAACCCCAGACTAGGATTGGGTATTAGTTACTCAAGGGAATACACGCATACGCTATTCAGGAAGTTGGCATTGGGGTATAATTTTGCGTTCCAAAGTCAGGTCAGCATCTAATACAATAAATAATAGATTGATTGATTGATTGATTGATTGATTGATTGATTGATAGATAGATAGATAGATAGATAGATAGATAGATTGCGTGGGAACTTCAGTTCTAGCCTTGCTTTTTCCCCCAACCATTAATCCTTAGTAAAAAGAACCCATCACTTCACTCAATCTTTCTTAGGGGCCTAGCTGGAGCAGGTATGAGATTAGATAGATAGATAGATAGATAGATAGATAGATAGATAGATAGATAGATAGATAGATAGATAGATAGATAGACAGACAGACAGAATGAATGAATGAATGAATGAATGAATGAATGAATGAATGAATGAATTCTGGAACGCTTTGCGTGGGAACTTCAGTTCTAGCCTTGCTTTTTTTTCTAACCACTAATCTTTAGTAAAAAGAACCTATCACTTCACTCAATCTTTCTTTCTTAGGGGCCTAGCTGGAGCAGGCATGAGATTAGATGGATGGATGGATGGATGGATGGATGGATGGATGGATGGATGGATGGAATGAATTCTGGAACGCTTTGCGTGGGAACTTCAGTTCTAGCCTTGGTGTTTTTTTCCCAACCACTAATCCTTAGTAAAAAGAACCCATCACTTCATTCAATATTTCTTTCTTAGGGGCCTAGCTGGAGCAGGTATGAGATAGATAGATAGATAGATAGATAGATAGATAGATAGATAGATAGATAGATAGATAGATAGATAGATAGATGATAGACAGACAGATAGATGGATGGAATGAATTCTGGAACGCTTTGCGTGAGAACTTCAGTTCTACCCTTGGGGTTTTTTTCCCCAACCACTAATCCTTAGTAAAAAGAACCCATCACTTCATTCAATCTTTCTTTCTTAGGGGCTTAGCTGGAACAGGTATTAGATAGATAGGCAGGCAGGCAGGCAAACAGATACTTTGACTATTTTCGCATCTATGGCCAATATAGGCCAAACATGGTCATAGTGGATCAGTGATAACTTTGGCATTTGTTTCCTATGTTATGAATCGGGATCAGGTTATTAAGGGAGAGGACATTAAGAGTGCAAAATCTTTATTGAACCTGCTACTTGGAAGAGACGGCCACAGGAGCGTTAAGCACAGCCCTTCAGGCAGGCAGTATAGTATTGACCCCTCTGTTGTTCCTTGGCTGTTAATTAGCTTGTTAAAAAAATAATAATATTTCAGCTACATTTAGTGTATCTTGCCCTGAGAGTTGCTGCTATCGGGCCCCCGATAATTTTTAGAACTCAAATCAGTAACGAAAGAAAGATCAGCCAGCCTTCGCAGCGATATTTTAAGGAATTGGCTACCGTTTGATGACGCAGGGAAATCCTGTAAATCTTCAGATAATTTTTTTTTTTTTGCATTTGACTCCCTTTAATAAAAGATACGAAAGAAGTCCCCTTGGTTATTTTTTTCCCCTCATTGTTGAGGACTGCCTCAAAAACGAAGCCAAGGCTTTTGGAAGCAGGAGGATTTTCTTGATCTCATTCCCAGATAGAAGATGGAGAGGGATACAGCCAAGTTTTTATCCAGGGGTTTGAAAGTGGAAAGAAAGTAAAGGATTGTTCTGCTTGAGGATTTGACCGTGGCTTTCGTTTTATTTCTGGAGGGGCCTCTCACTTGCTATATTTACAACCTCCTTATGTACTAACTTTGGATTTTTGCAACCCCTTCGAGTTGCTGGCAGTCAAGCTCAAATAACATTATTTTATGCAACTGAAATCCTGTAAGATGTATGGCTGGATGGCTGTCCAGGAATCTTTCTATGGCTTGGAGAATATGGATTTTTTTTTCTCCTGCCTTTTCCAGGCAAAAGAGTACAGGAAGAGGCACAATTCAGCCCTGATTCATCTACCTGGCTGGGCTGAGGAATTCTGGGAGTTGAAGTCCACAAACCTTAAAAGTTGCCAAGCTTGGAGACCTCTAGCTACCCTAATATTTCAGACGACGGTAGGCCAAAGAGTTCTAGCTGGGACAATTTGAGCCCCACCTCAAGAGTCCTCAAAAGCTGGGGTTTTGATGCTGCTTTGATATTATTTGCTTTATACAGATTCTCAAAACCAAAAACTCCAATGTTGGATTTGCATAGGTTATTTACAAGGAAGGAAAGCATAAATCAGAAAAATTTGGGGTGGGAAACAAAAGGTCACCAGCATAAGTAAGTCTAACCAATCTCCTAGTGTAGCACAGCAATATCAAAACCTATGTTGGCCTCTTTTCTTCTGTTCAAGAGACTTGTGCCATAAAATCTTTCTTTCTTTCTTTCTTTCTTTCTTTCTTTCTTTCTTTCTTTCTTTCTTTCTTTCTTTCTTTCTTTCTTTCTTTCTTTCTTTCTTTCTTTCTTTGGTAAGAAAGTAGGCATGAGGATTACAGTTTTTGTTTAGAAGTCTTTTTCTTTCTTTCCTTTTCTTACTTTCCACTAATGCTAAGAAAGTAGATGTGAGAATTATAATTTTTTTTTTAGGTCTTTGCTAAGAAAGTAGGCATGAGAATTATAGTTTTTGTTTAGAAGTCTTTTTCCTTTTTTTTTCTTTCTTCCTTTACTTACTTTCCGCAAATGATAAGAAAGTAGATGTGAGAATTATAGTTTTAGTTTAGGTCTTTCTTTCTTTCTTTCTTTCTTTCTTTCTTTCTTTCTTTCTTTCTTTCAGTGCTAGGAAAGTAGACATGAGAATTATAGTTTTTGTTTAGAAGTGTCTTTCTAACGCTAAGAAAGCATGCATGGGAATTACATTTTTGTTTTTCCTTTATGACTAATGATAGTAGGGAAATACAATTTTTTCTGTAGAAATCTTCCTTCCTTCCTTCCTTCCTTCCTTCCTTCCTTCCTTCCTTATGCTAAGAAAGAAGATGTGAGAATTATACATTTGTTTAGAAGTCTCTTTCGACTAATGCTAAGAAAGCATGCATGGGAATTAAGATTTTGTTTTATTTTTCCTTTATGACTAATGATAGGGAAATATAATTTTTCTATAAAAATCTTCCTACCTTCCTTCCTTCCTTCCTATGCTAAAAAAGAAGATATGAGAATTATAGATTTGTTTAAAAGTCTTTCTTTCTTTCTTTCTTTCTTTCTTTCTTTCTTTCTTTCTTTCTTTCTTTCTTTCTTTCTTTCTTTCTACAAATGCTTAGAAAGTATGCATGGGAATTACATTTTGTTTTGTTTTTCCTTTATGACTGACAGTAGGGAATTACAATTTTTCTGTAGAATCTTTCTTTCTTTCTTTCTTTCTTTCTTTCTTTCTTTCTTTCTTTCTTTCTTTCTTTCTTTCTACAAATGCTTAGAAAGTATGCATGGGAATTACATTTTGTTTTGTTTTTCCTTTATGACTGACAGTAGGGAATTACAATTTTTCTGTAGAATCTTTCTTTCTTTCTTTCTTTCTTTCTTTCTTTCTTTCTTTCTTTCTTTCTTTCTACAAATGCTTAGAAAGTATGCATGGGAATTACATTTTGTTTTGTTTTTCCTTTATGACTGACAGTAGGGAATTACAATTTTTCTGTAGAATCTTTCTTTCTTTCTTTCTTTCTTTCTTTCTTTCTTTCTTTCTTTCTTTCTTTCTTTCTACAAATGCTTAGAAAGTATGCATGGGAATTACATTTTGTTTTGTTTTTCCTTTATGACTAATGACAGTAGAGAATTACAATTTTTCTGTAGAATCTTTCTTTCTTTCTTTCTTTCTTTCTTTCTTTCTTTCTTTCTTTCTTTCTACAAATGCTTAGAAAGTATGCATGGGAATTACATTTTGTTTTGTTTTTCCTTTATGACTAATGACAGTAGAGAATTACAATTTTTCTGTAGAATCTTTCTTTCTTTCTTTCTTTCTTTCTTTCTGCAAATGCTTAGAAAGTATGCATGGGAATTACATTTTGTTTTGTTTTTCCTTTATGACTGACAGTAGGGAATTACAATTTTTCTGTAGAATCTTTCTTTCTTTCTTTCTTTCTTTCTTTCTTTCTTTCTTTCTTTCTTTCTTTCTTTCTTTCTTTCTTTCTTTCTGCAAATGCTTAGAAAGTATGCATGGGAATTACATTTTGTTTTGTTTTTCCTTTATGACTAATGACAGTAGAGAATTATAATTTTTCTGTAGAATCTTTCTTTCTTTCTTTCTTTCTTTCTTTCTTTCTTTCTTTCTTTCTTTCTTTCTTTCTTTCTTTCTTTCTTTCTTTCTTTCTACAAATGCTTAGAAAGTATGCATGGGAATTAAATTTTGTTTTGTTTTTCCTTTATGACTAATGACAGTAAGGAATTATAATTTTTCTGTAGATTTTTTTTCTTCCTTCCTTCCTTCCTTCCTTCCTTCCTTCCCTCCCTCCCTCCCTCCCTCCCTCCCTCCTTCCTTCCTTCCTTCCTTTCTTTCTTTCTTTCTTTCTTTCTTTCTTTCTTTCTTTCTTTCTTTCTTTCTGCAAATGCTTAGAAAGTATGCATGGGAATTAAATTTTGTTTTGTTTTTCCTTTATGACTAATGACAGTAAGGAATTATAATTTTTCTGTAAAAAATTTTCCTTCCTTCCTTCCTTCCTTCCTTCCTTCCTTCCTTCCTTTCTTTCTACAAATGCTTAGAAACTATGCATGGGAATTACGTTTTGTTTTGTTTTCCCTTTATGACTAATGAGCGTAGGGAATTATAATTTTTCTGTAGACTTTCCTTCCTTCCTTCCTTCAATGTCACTGAAAGTGGACACTTTTGCAGATATGTAGACCTTGGTTCCTGACTTCCCAAAATCATTTGCCTTATAAAACGAAACCTGATCTGTAGACTTCAAATCAGAATACTGCCACCTATAAACACAGAAGAACCCTATAATATTACATATTAGCCCTAATCAAATGAAATAACATTTGAGTTTCAGTAGTACTTTGAACTGCTTAAACAACAGAGGAAATGTAAGCTGCCTTTCGCCAACCACAGCGCCTAATGCATCTCTTAAACTCATGATGAAAAGATGTGGAGGTGGCCTCTAACCTAGATGGCTTTGAAAGAGAATGGCAAAAATTAATGGAGGACTAGTCTATTAAGAGGTACAGAATAACAGAGCTGGAAGGTACCTTGGAGGTCATCTAGTCCAACCCCCTGCTCAGGCAAGAGACCCTATACCATTTCAGACAAATGGCTATCCAGTCTCTTCCTAAAAACCTCCAGTGATGGAGCATTCACCACTTCTGGTCTTGAAGGTTATGTTAGAGGTAACCTGCCTTCATATACCAATCGCAAAGGAGCCAATGAGGGGAGAGCTTCTGTGTCCACCTCCTTGTGAACATCCGGAAGAAAAATAATGCCGGATAAGACCCTGGCCTGACCCAAGACAAGCGTTCACACGATCTTCTGTCCCCCGGTGATGATGATAACGTTAATGACAGTGATGTGAATCAACCTATATTAGTGTTTCTCAACCTTGGGCCCTTTTAAGACCAGTGGGCTTGCAACTCCCAGAATTCCCCAGCCATCCATGCTGAATGGGGAATTCTGGGAGTTGAAGTCCTCCCGTCTTAAAAGGGCCCAAGGTTGAGAAAGTCCGTTCTCACCATTCCTACATCATATAGGTCACTAACCAAAAAAATGTTCTAATCTCACAGCCATTCAGGCCCATCAATTTGCCAGCCCCACTCGCAAACCAACTTGCCAGAGTAAATTTAATAGTAGATCTCTCCCATTTCACACACACACACACACACACCAGTCCCAACCCCCCCAGTAGAAGAGCTGGTGCAAAAATTCCTCTTTATATTTGGGTTAAAACAACATAGATAGGAGCCCTGCGAAGGTCAGCTGGAAACAGCCCTCGCTCTGATATTTGGCTGAATTAAACGCTCGCCATGGGGGCTAGAAACCTCCAAGCATTAAAACATCCTGCCTTCATAAGACCTATCTTCATGCCATGCATTTGGGAACGGACAAAAGCTGGGATGATCGTATGTTGCTTCCTGTTTGCTTTCCTGCAATTTAAATAAGCCTTTTACTCTCTTTGTGTTTATTTTTTTTTTAAAGTGCTGCAAACCGAAAGATGAGCTGTAAATGAAAAAAAAAAGTAACAGTCACACTTGATCTATGCCGGCCTATATTTTTGCCAGTTCGGGGTGGTGGTGGGGGGGGGGGGTGGAGGGGGGCGAAAGTTGCCTGATCCAGTTTGGGGGAAAAAAAGGGAAGATCAGTTCTTACTGACTTTTTCAACTATTCAAAACTTCAACTTCACCCGTTTTTCTTTATGTTTCTCAAGCCTTTCTTTGAGACAGCCTCCCACCGTACTTATAACTGAGATTGAGGTTTTTTCCCATTCTTAATATGGGGGCAGTGCTACCGGCAACGGCCTTCCACCTTTACAGAAAAAAATTAGCTTAACATCTCCGTAGACAAGCCTTCGGCCAAGATCTGGTGGGCCGCTGTCTAGCCAAAGCCCCTTAAAGGACTCTGCGGTCCATAAAACCTGGAAAGAAACTTTCCAAAACAAAGTACCGTTCAGTCTAAAAAAAAAAGCCGGATTAGATTTGAGTTTGGATTTTTTTTCTTAATAGCCTCTTCAAACTCAAGCTTCTCCTGTAAACCAATCAAGAAAGCAAAAAGGTGTCTCTTAATCGAAACGGTCAACTGTTCAGTCGTAACTTTCCTCAACGAGAAAGCAGGGGCCTCGTAAGATTTTTTTGATTTTTTTTTCTCTCTCCCAGGCAAATGGGGAAGAAGAAGGAAAAAAACCCACTGCAGATTGTGGTTCGGATGTGTGTGCGTCCCACCCCCACCCCCACCCCCATTTGCAAATAGGAAGTTGCTTTTCCGTTTGCAGCGTGCACTTAAACTCAAGATGCCTCCGTTCAGCATGGGGTTTGAGAGATAGGCCTTGACAGGGGGAAGAGTCCTCTTTTACCAGTCTCCTTGGCTGGGGAGGGGGCGGGGGGGCGAATAATCAGACCGATGGGGGTTCACAGAGAGCAGCCTTTTCGCAACGCGGCCAAACACCTCGCAAGTGTTCCCTTAGTTCTTGTGCATTAAAATGATCTTGCGGTTTTGTTCTGAACAGCCCAAAGGAAAAAAAAAAGCTGATTGATGGATGCTATATTCAAGGCTGGGAGGTCTCTATGAACTTCCATGTTTAAAAGGTACAGTGAGGAGAAAGACATGGAGCTCGTACACCGGAGGGCAGGGAAAAGGGGAGACGAAAAGAAATGGAGAAACCGGATGTTGCCCTGTCTAGACGGGGAAAAAAAAGAAGAAGAAGAAGAAGTAGTTGGGATCGGTCGGTTAGTTATTAGGAAGCAGGTGCTAGCTGTGTAGAAAAGCCACTTATCCGGAAATCTCTTCCCGTTGTTCCTTGTTTCGGCGCACTTCAGCTGCGTGCAGTTCCTGAAAAACATGGAGGTGATAATGGGTGTGAACGCAGAACAATGGTTTGCAGGGATAAACACATTAATGGCAGGACGGGCTGTCCTGCCAAGGTATTGATTGAACAGCTAACCAGCTTATGTAATGTAAGATTTAAAATGTAATGATGGGAATGACTCAGCAGGGTCTGTGTCTCTTTAAGAGCCTTTGTATAAAGGGAAGGCTCCGCTGATGTATTCTGTCTCTTTCCTTTCCTGCTGTAACTGCAGTTTGTTGCATCCTGTTGTATTAGCATGTCTACGTATGTTGTTCCTGGTGTATGATGTTGTAGATAGTGTGTAAAATAAACCACCATTTAATATAGACCATTGTTTATTGTGTTTACTCCTGGGTTTTCTCAGCGCGATAAGACTGTGAAGGCTCTGACACATCCTGACAACCATTACAGCTAGTCCTCGACTTTTTGAGCCCAAAACTTGAGCCCAAAATTTCTGTTGCTAACGGAGACATTCGTTAAGTGAGTTTTGCTCCATTGTATGATCTTTCTTTGCCACAGTGGTTAATTGAATCGCTGCACTTAAGTCAGTCACACGGTTTGTTAAGTGAATCTGGCTTCCCCCTTGGCTTGTCAAAAGGTCACATGATCCCTGGATCCTGCGGCCGTCATAAATATGAGTCAGTTACCAAGTATTTGAATTTTGATCATGTGACCACGGGGGTGCCCCAGTAGGCATAAGTGTAAAAAAACGGTCAGAAGTCACTTTTTTCAGTTACTTTGAACGGTCGTTAAATGAACTGTTGTAAATCAAGGACTACCTGTAATCCCAAACCCGTGTGACTGAGGGTGGAAAGTTGGGGGAGGGAGGGCCTCTTAGAGCATTTTTTCCCCCAACGTTGTCAATTTTTAAGACTCATGGACTTCAACTCCCAGAATTCCCCAGCCAGCCATGGAAGCTGAAGTCCACGCATCTTGAAAGTTCAAACTCAACGAAGCATGTTTGGTATGATCGAGAAGGGGCGTCCTCGGTGCTTTCTGAGCTTGGCTGTTTTCTTGCAGATGTTTCATTTCCCAAACTAGGTAACCTCATCAGCGCTAGTTGGGTAATGAAACGTCTGCAAGAAAACAACCAAGCTCAGAGAGAGCATCCGGGACTCCTCTGAGCTAAAATGTTCTCCTTTAATGGTTGAGAAGATCTTGCTCAATTCCAGGGCAGTCTCCCCCACCAGGTGTGTCCTACCCACGGCACTAGTTGGTGTCCATCTTAGCCACTATGCATTGCTGTCTATGCAGATGCTCAGTCACCCAGGTCCTGGTTGTCCCAAGGATGCTTTTTTCATGAGGCAACTGGACTTTCTTGTTTTTCTTTGAAAACATTTCCCTTCTCATCCAAGAAGCTTCCTCAGGTTCTGACCGGATGGCGGGGGAATGGAAGGATTTATACTCCTTGCAGACAGCTGGTCGTTTGCATTTTTTTAGAGAGTCGTTGAGGCCACCTGGAGGTTTATCTGTGTCCTCAGGGTCACCTGAGGGGTGCAAATGGGGGTGGAGCCTTCTTGGCTGCAGGATGTCTTCTGCCCTGGGTCCCTTCCCGGTTGAAGACGGGCGCAGGATGATGGGGATGTATTGTCTGCATCACAGACTGAAGCGCAAAAGGGTTCCTGTATGCATCATTTTCTGGAAATCCGTTCATGGTCCCGCACCCTTCGAAGGGGGGTGTGTGTCATAAGAATATAAACCCTTCCATTCCCCGCCAGCCAGTCAGAACCTGAAGAAGCTTCTCAGATGAGAAGCGAAACGTCTTCAAAGGAAAAACAAGGAAGTCCAGTTGCCTCATGAAAAAAAGCACCTTTGGGATACGCGTTGCTGCGACTTACTCTTTCGTCCTTCTTCTTCTGCGTTACCCAGGGCCTCACCTTTGGGGCGGCTTGGGGTCAAAGACGTGACCTGTTGGGATCTGGTTAGCGGGGAGGTGGCCGGGCTCACCTTTTCGCGGAGTCGCTCCCTCAAGGCGGCTAGGTGAGCTTCGCGGATCTCCTTGCTGAGCTCCATCTTGTAGTTGAGTTTCTCCTCAGCCAGCCGGCTGAAGTTGTTGTTCTCCTCCAGGGCCTTGTGCAACACTTCCCTCTCGTGCTCGCGCTTCTCTGCCAGCTGCCTCAGGACTTGAGCTTCCTGGTTCTATAAAAAAACCCCCACAAACCCATAAATCAGAGGGAATTCAGGAGCCCTGGAATAGCCATCCGACTGGGAAGATGTCCTAAGTTGATATAGCAATAGCAATAATAACGGCGATAACACTTAGACTTATATACCGCTTCACAGTGCTTTACAGCCCTCTCTAAGCAGTTTACAGAGTCAGCCTCTTGGTTCCCCCAACAATCCGGGTCCTCATTTTACGGACCTTGGAAGGATGGAAGGCTGAGTCGACCTTGAGCCGGTCAGGATCGAACTCCTGGCAGTCGGCAGAATTAGCCTGCAATGCTGCATTCTAACCCCTGCGCCACCAGGGCTCTCTATAGAACAGGGATCTCCAAGCTTGGTGACTTTTAAGAGTTGTGGACGTCAACTCCCAGAATTCCCCAGCAGCCATTGTCCATTCATATACATATAATAGGTCTGTGTGCGCTTGGGCATTGTTTTGCCCTTCCTTCCTTCCTTCCTTCCTTCCTTCCCTCCCTCCCTCCCTCCCTCCATCCCTCCCTCCCTCCCCTCTCCTTTCCTTCCTTCCTTCCCTCTTTCCTTCCTTCCTTCCTTCCTTCCTTCCTTCTTTCAGGACAGGGGTCTCCAAACTTGGCAACTTTAAAACTTGTGGATTTGAACTCTGGCTAGCTGGGGGATTCTGGGAGCCAACTCCGTAAACAACAGTCTGATCAAGGAACCACCGAGAACAGTCCCAACAGCACTGACAAGGCAAGCTATTTGCCTACTGTATGAACAAAAAAGCAAACCTGACTCCCTTCTAGCACTGATGATGTTACCTAGTTGGATAATGGAACGTCTGCAAGAAAACAACCAAGCTCAGAGAGCACCAAGGACCCCACAGTCGTCCTCCTCCTCCTCCTCCTCCTCCTCCTCCTCCTCTCCACACACCCTACTTCCTTCTAGCACTGATGATGTTACCCAGTTGGATAATGGAACGTCTGCAAGAAAACAACCAAGCTCAGAGAGCACCAAGGACCCCACAGTCGTCGTCGTCCTCCTCCTCCTCCTCCTCCTCCTCCTCCTCCTCCTCCTCCTCCTCCTCCTCCTCCTCCTCTCCACACACCCTACTTCCTTCTAGCACTGATGATGTTACCCAGTTGGATAATGGAACGTCTGCAAGAAAACCACCAAGCTGAGAGCGCACCCCTCCTCCTCCTCCTCCTCTCCTCTTCCTCCTCCTCCTCCTCCTCCTCTCTACACACCCTACTCCCTTCTAGCACTGATGATGTAACCTACTTCGGGAATGAAATGTCTGCAGGCAAACGATCAAGCTCAGAGAGCAGCAAGGACCCTACAGTCCTCCTCCTCCTCCTCCTCCTCTCTACACACCCTACTCCCTTCTAGCACTGATGATGTAACCTACTTCGAGAATGAAATGTCTGCAGGCAAACGATCAAGCTCAGTGAGTAACAAGGACGCTGCTGTTCAACCCTGAGCTACAGATATTCTCTTCTCTCCGAAATGTTAACCACGCTGAGCACCTAACAATAAAACAGTAGTTACATATGTATATATGTAATTTGGTTTGGAATTTCTTGGCCAGCTTTCTGCCCATGTACACACAGTATTTTGGAGAACTCTCAGGCACAGGGTCCCAAGGTTTTCTCCAGGTCTTCCTCAGGGCATGATTTTTAGCTGCCACCAGGGAACTGCGAGGATTTTTCTGGAGATAAAATTTGGGGAAGGATCAGTCAGCGACGCACAAGTTACCTTCCTTCTCTCTTCGGCAGCCTCCAGTCGCTTCTGCAGCTCCTCCAAGGACAGATCCCTCTTCTTGGGGGGAGAGGAGAGGATGGGGCTGTCTGGAGACAGGTCAGAAGGGGACTTCAAAATCACTTCAAAGCTTTGGCCAGAAGCCCTCTTGTCCAACTGCTTGACCTCCATATCTGAGCAAGTGAAAAGGGTTATTGGTCAGACTTTATGGGAAGTATTGTGGCATCCTTTTTGGTCCTTATTAATGAACAAGTTCTTTCTTCGCCATCTCCGTTTAGTTCTCTCCCATGCAGTCGAGAATCCCTCACCCAAGTATTTAAATGGGTCTGTCTCGATTCAAGAGATTTGACTCGCCCTACTACCAGATACATCAAAGGGACGTGGTGGCTCAGTGGGTTAGGACGCTGAGCTTGTCGATCAGAAGGTCGGCAGTTTGGCGGGTCGAATCCCAAGTGCCGCGTAACAGAGTGAGCGCCTGTTACTCGTCCCAGCTTCTGCCAACCTAGCAGTTCGAAAGCACGTAAAAATGCAAGTAGAAAAATAGGGACCGCTCCGGTGGGAAGGTAACAGCGTTCCGTGCGCCTTTGGCGTCTAGTCATGCCGGCCACATGACCACGGAGACGTCCTCGGACAAGCGCTGGCTCTTCGGCTTTGAAACAGAGATGAGCACCGGCCCCTAGAGTCGGAAACGACTAGCACGCATGTGCGGGGGAACCTTTACCTTTACTTTACTACCAGATACAGCCGTGGCGGCGAACCTCTGGCACCCGTGCCACAGGTGGCACGCAGAGGCCTCTCTGTGGGCCCGCGCGCCATCGCCCCAGTCCTAGGCCTTCAGCTGGGTTTAAGAAAACCTTTTCGCTTTAGGCCTCCGCCGCCGTGTGCAAAAAAAAAAAGTTTCAATCAATCAATCAATTTCAACTTCTCGCGGGGAAAAAAAAAGATCTCGCCAAGTTGAAATTGACGGATTGAACTTTTTAGTCTCACCCAGTCTGCCGTTACCACCGCAGCCACGCCCACCAATGGGCCACGCCCACCTGGCACCCGACAATACAAAAGCTGGTTTTAGGTTGCAGTTTGGGCACTTGGGTCTCCAAATGGTTCCCCATCACTGAGATAGAGGGTTACAGGAGCCAACACTTGTTTGAATGTGGTTAAAAGAACACAGAACTTTGAACCTAAAGGGGCCCTAGAAACTAGAGGGAGAAGAGATTTAAGTAGTACAGTATGTTTTGCAATATGTGAAAGGTAAAAAGATTGAGATGATGTAACTTTTGCGAACTTAAGTGAAATATAAGCTGATCAGAAAGGAGATTATACGCAGATAGATAAGTACAGTGTTTTTACAGTGCATGAAATATGAAAATATGGGGACGGTGTACTTAAATGGAAAATTTTGGATATTCAGATGATGCATTGACTGGTAAAAATGGATCGAATATAAAGGAGGAAATAAAGCTTAAACAAAAATCACGAAAATAGGATGCATGGTGTGCTAATGAGAGGATTGTTATAAGAATAAACTGATAAAAAAGTTATACATAGATGTTATCGTTATCTGTACAAATATGAAAAAATGTCTATATTTAACCATCTATACACTGAAAATGTTAAGATTTCTATTTGTTTAAGGTTGAAGAAGGAGGATACAATTGGGCGAAGGGAAGTTCAAAGAAATGTATTATTAATTAATATACTAATTATGGAATTATCAAAATCAATCATTATTGACTGTTAATTAATTATTATTGCTTTTTTTTCAAATATATAAACCAAGACAACACGCTGTACACCAGGCACTGGAGATTGTTATTGTAAAAAAAACAACCAATAAAATATTTATAAAAATAAATAAATAAATGTGTCTGTCTCCATAAACAACGAACCCAGCTCAGTTAGTGGCATACTTAACTTGGTTCTGAATGCTCAACAAGAGCTGATGAAATTTATATTGGTTAAAAAAAGGCTACCCACTGTATAAATAGGCTGTCAAATTGATTTTAATAATAATAATAATAAAGTTGGAAGGGACTTTGGAGGTCATCTAGTCCAACCCTCTGCTCAGGCAGGAAACCCTACACCATTTCAGACAAATGGCTGTCCAGTCTCTTCTTAAAAACTTCCAGTGTTGGAGCATTCACAGCTTCTGGAGGCAGGTTGTTCCATTGGTTAATTGTTCTCACTGTCAGGAGGTTTTTTGAATTACACATCCAGCGTTTACTGTGAAAGAGCCAACAGGCCACTGACAAATTGCTCAAACACGGTTAAAAACGTAAGATGTCCTTTGCTGAATCTACCAAGGTTTATCATAAACCTGGATCAGTGGCCAATTAGCCATTTTTTCAGTATTTCTCTCTTAGCAGCTGATGTTTCGGATTAGCAGCTTCTGATGCCTTTTCAGGAACGGCTAGCATAGAAGCAGCGTAAAATAAATAAATAAATGCTAATTAAGGTAGAAGTAGTCTACTATGCCTGATATTCCATGAATCTGTCTGGGCCTTTAAAAAAAAAGTGGTGACCATTGTGATGGCAGTGAACTTGTATGGTTTAGCCACACTTTGTGTAAATCATTTTATGGGTCCTGATCTGCACAGAATTTCATTGGAGGACCCTGAGTGTGTCTCCTTGATGCTCTCCAAGCTTGGCGGTTTTTTTGGAGACCTTTCCTTATCAAACTAGGTAACGTCATCAGTGCACTGATGATATTGCCTAGATTGGTAATGAGACGTCTGCAAGAAAACCACCAAGCTCAGAGAGCACCAAGGACCCCCAGAGTTCAATGCTGAGCTGCAAATTCTATCAAGGCCCAAGGTTTTTAATACAATGAGGACATGATGAGCAAAAACTATTGTTGTCCCTAAAACATACAAAGAACAATTGCTGGAATTGGGTATGCCTAGTTTAATGAATTTGGGACGCGGTGGCTCAGTGGGTTAGGACGCTGAGCTTGTCGATCAGAAGGTCGGCAGTTTGGCGGGTCGAATCCCGAGTGCCGCGTAGCAGAGTGAGCGCCTGTTACTCGTCCCAGCTTCTGCCAACCTAGCAGTTCGAAAGCACGTAAAAAAATGCAAGTAGAAAAATAGGGACCGCTACGGTGGGAAGGTAACAGCGTTCCGTGCGCCTTTGGCGTCCAGTCATGCCGGCCACATGACCACGGAGACGTCCTCGGACAAGCGCTGGCTCTTCGGCTTTGAAATGGAGATGAGCACCGGCCCCTAGAGTCGGAAACGACTAGCACGCATGTGCGGGGGAACCTTTACCTTTACTAGTTTAATGAAGAGAAGGACCAGGGGTGACAGCATAGCAGTCTTCTAATATCTCAAGGGCTTCCCCAAAGAAGAGGGAGTCAAGCTATCCTCCAAAGCGCCCGAAGGCAGGACAAGAAGCAACAGATGGAAACTCATCAAGGAGAGAAGCAACCTGAAACTAAGGAGGAATTTCCTAAGTTAGAACAATTAACCGGTGGAACAACCTGCCTCCAGAAGCTGTGAATTCTCCAACAGTGGAAGTTTTTAAGAAGAGACCGGATAGCCGTTTGTCTGAAATGGGATAGGGTTTCCTGCCTCAGCAGGGGGTTGGACTAGATGACCTCCAAGGTCCCTTCCAACTTTATTGTTGTTATTGTGAAGGGAATCACTGCAAGTGTTAAGTTAGTAACACGGTTGTTAAGTGAATCTGGCTTCCCCATTGACTTTGCTTGTCAGAAGGTCGCAAAAGGGGATCACATTACCCCCCCAGCAGGACACTGCAACTGTCGTAAATGTGAGTCGGTTGCCAAGCTTCTCAATTTTGATCACCTGACGATGGGGGATGCTGCAACCGTCGCAAGTGTGAACAATGGCCCTAAGGCATTTTTTTTCAATGACGTTGTCATGGTTCCGATCAATGAGACAGTTCAAAAAAACCGCAAGCATTGTTTATCTAAAAAATCTTAATAATGAAACGAAATATCGGCACTCATGGAGGGATGCCAGAATCTGAACTCTCCTCCCCCTGAAACCCATCGTAACACACACACAACCCCCGCCCTTATCTACACGTCATAAATCACATTATCCAATTAGTTTTACATATGAGGTTTGACTTCCGATTCTGTACGCGGACTTTTCTAATCTTCTCACAACATCCGGGTAGTTTTCCTCTCCCTCCCCCAGCGAAACAGTTAAAGTAACTGGCTGTCTCTTATATTGTCAGTGCAAAAACATGTCAATGTTTGCAGCATTGAATAGATGTACCTTTGAATGGTCACTAAATGAACTGCTGTAAGTCAAGGACCGTCTGTACGAGGCTGCTTTCTGCCATCTCTCCCAAGGCTTAACCAACATTTCCCTTCGTCTTTCGTCAGGCTTAATGTGAGGCCAGCGGTGGGCCCTGGTTTCAACCAGAATGATGAAACCAGGCTTGCAAAGTTACTACAAGCTCTGTGCGTTCTAACGCTATGACAATGCTTGCATCACTCTTGACTCTCCGTGTCCTCCCTGTGGACCCCCCCTCCACTCGGCAAGAGTTTGGCCGTTGACATAAATGAACACATAAATGAACACATCCAGACCGATTGGTGTAAAGTTGGCTGGCCTTTTCCCCTTTCTTGGAGACGTCCCTAAGGTGCTTTTTCCAAAACACAACTAGACCTTGGTTTTTTGTTTTTGTTTTTCCTTGAAGAGGTTTCGCTTCTCATCCCAAGGAGCTGCTTCGGTTCTGACTGGATGGTGGAGGAGGGAAGGATTTATATTCCTTGCAATCCTCTGGTCGTTAGTACTCTTTCTGAGAGTCGTTGAGGCCACTTGGAGGCTTATGTGTCCCCTCAGGGTCAGCTGAATAGCGCAAATGGGTGTGGAGCCTTCTTGGAACCGCTGAAAGGACTGTGTTGTAAATAGTATGTAGGTGGTGTCATATCCCTCCCACTCTGTTGAGAGAGGGCTGTTCAAGATCACGTGAAGTGTTAATACCACTTTACAAGGCCTTGGTAAGGCCACCCTTGGAATCCTGCATCCAGTTTTGGTCACCATGATGTAAAAAAGAAGTTGAGACTCTACAAAGAGTGCAGAGAAGAGGAACAAAGATGATCAGGGGACTGGAGGCTAAAACATATAAGGAACGGTTGCTGGAATTGGGTATGCCAAGCCCATTTCACAGGATAGTTGTAGGAAAAACAAGGGGAGGAAGGCATAGCAGGTGTATTCACTGCCACGAGCTGTTTATAAAAATAATAAAACTGGGATGAATCTAGGCTGCCTGAGTCCATGTCAATTCAGGGCAGCTCACAATTTTTTTTTTAAATTCCATTTATATCCCGCCCTTCTCCGAAGACTCAGGGCGGCTTACAAGCTTAGCAGTAGCCTTCATTCTATGTATATGCCTGCTTATTAGGGCTTTCACACACACCCCAAGCGGCATTATTACAAAGTCAGCTTAATTGCCCCCAACAATCTGGGTCCTCATTTTACCTACCTCGGAAGGATGGAAGGCTGAGTCAACCTTGAGCCTGGTGGGACTCGAACCTGCACTAATTGCAGGCAGCTGGTGTTACTTAAGGAGGCATTAGCCCACTGCTCCACCAAGGCTCTTCAGCGTACATATTGAAAGCGTACATATTTTAAAAAAAGAGATGGGAGTGACTTCAAGAAGGGAAATACGACTAAAAGGGATCTTATAACCACACTTGTCCCAAGGCCTGGAAGAAGAATCATGGTGTTTTTTTTAGCAGTTTTCTGACTATCATAAAGGTGGGAGAACCACAAATCTATCTATTTAAAAACTATGGCTAAATAAAGCAGCAGTTCAGTTTGGGTAATGTTGAAAGAAAAGTCTTCATCATGGTTCAGTCCAAGCCGGGGATAAACAACGTGGCGACTGTTTTAGGAAGAAGGTTGCAGTTTGTGGAAGAAGAGAGCCAGACAGGAAGATGGCTCTGGGAGGAAAAAAGAGGGACGAGCACATGTAGGGAGTGGGGTTTTATACCCTCTGGAGCCTTTTGTTTGGAGTTGTTTCCTGTTCCTGTTTGAGGCTTTGTATTTCCTGTGTCATGTATTCTGACCTGAGTCTGGGTGTGCCCTTTGGCATCTGTGAGTTAATCCTATTATGTCCTGTCTTAAGAGTTTGGGTGAGGTATGTAGATTTTAAATTTCTTTGTCTTCCTAAGCTTCTAGTTGGAGGCCTCCAACCTTCCTGAATGGATTATCACATCTGCATTTCTACAGAGCTGGTTTCTGCTTGGGGGAGGGAGACCTGGGGCTATTAAGAAAAACTGGGCATGCTTTTCTGCCTCTTTAAGATCCTTTGAGGAAATATATTTTTCTGCCCTTTTAATATTTCCTTCTCTGGGGGGGAGAGGGCTGACTTCCCACAGTAGCTTATCTTTAACCACGATTTGCTGAATACTTCTAAGCCACAGAGGCTGGGGTTGTACAATCCAGGAAGCCGAAAGCCACCATTGACACACAGTATCAAAATGGTCTATGTTCATTTAATAGGCAAAGCTAAAGAGTGTGAAGGAGATGGGCGCTTTCTGTATGCAAAATATAAATATAAATAAATAAAGCTAAAACCAAACCTAATTAAGCTTATAGCGAAGTGGCACACTTCTGCAGTACATCTGCAATTCTAAGCAGAGGTGTTATTTTTTTAAAAAAACAAAAAAGAGAACTCACTGAATTCCTTGGGAGTTAAAGAAAATAAGGATTGAGTCACATGCGCATGTACATCACTTCATTACTCAGAGTCCGGTGATTTGCAGGTGACTGTATGAATTGTTCTTTTTAAAACTCGACTTATTTTATTTACATACTGTATATCTCAGCTTTTTTCTCCTTATGCCAGTTTTGCATAGGGATGAGGTTGCTGGCCTAGAAACCAGGAGACAGTGAGTTCTGGTCCCGGCTTAGGCATCAGAACCGGCTGGGTGACTTTGGGCCAATAACCAGGAGACGGTGAGTTCTAGTCCTGCCTTAGGCATGAAAGCCATCTGGGTGACTTTGGGCCAATCCCCAGGGAACGGTGAGTTCTAGTCCCGCCTTAGACATGAAAGCCATCTGGCTGACTTTGGGCCAATCACCAGGAGATGGTGAGTTCTAGTCCTGCCTTAGGCACGAAAGCCAGCTGGGTGACTTTGGGCCAATCACCAGGAGACGGTGAGTTCTAGTCTCGCCTTAGGCATGAAAGCCAGCTGGCTGACTTTGGGCCAATCCCCAGGGGACGGTGAGTTCTAGTCTCACATTAGGCATGAAGGCCAGCTGGGTGACTTTGGGCCAATCACCAGGAGACGGTGAGTTCTAGTCCCGCCTTAGACATGAAAGCCAGCTGGGTGACTTTGGGCCAATCACCAGGAGACGGTGAGTTCTAGTCTCGCCTTAGGCATGAAAGCCAGCTGGGTGACTTTGGGCCAATCACAAGGAGACGGTGAGTTCTAGTCTCGCCTTAGGCATGAAAGCCAGCTGGGTGACTTTGGGCCAATCCCCAGGGGACAGTGAGTTCTAGTCCTGCCTTAGACATGAAAGCCAGCTGGGTGACTTTGGGCCAATCCCCAGGGGACAGTGAGTTCTAGTCTCGCCTTAGGCATGAAAGCCAGCTGGGTGACTTTGGGCCAATCACCAGGAGACGGTGAGTTCTAGTCTCACCTTAGGCATGAAGGCCAGCTGGGTGACTTTGGGCCAATCATTTTCTCTCAGCCTAACCCACCTGTCAGAATTGTTATTGTAGGGAAAACCACAAGAAGAAGGAGTATTTGATATGTTTGCTGCTTTGGGTCATTTATAAAATAAGGTGGGATAAAAATCTAATAAATTAACAATAAATAAATGGGAACCTTAGCAAAGCAATGCAAGACACTGTTCAAAGCGGTCCCTATTTTTGTACTTGCATTTTTGCGTGCTTTCGAACTGCTAGGTTGGCAGAAGCTGGGACGAGTAACAGGCGCTCACTCTGTTACGCAGCACTCGGGATTCGACCCGCCAAACTGCCGACCTTCTGATCGACAAGCTCAGCGTCCTAACCCACTGAGCCACCGCGTCCTATATATTTGTTTTCATAGATTTTCACGGGTATAGGTATGTAGGTCTTGGCGTATTCGGGTCTTTTCCCGTGTAAGATTGAGGGTGTCTTGGCAACGTTTCGACGAGGTCCCACTCATCATCTTCAGGCTGGTGTCTTCGGCTTCGCGTTTGTGCAAGCAAAGCATGATCAGAGCTGCCATCTCTCTATAAATATTGGTGGGGTTGTGTGTGGTGCTGGCTTTGTTGTTGTAAGCGGGTTGGTTGGCTGTGTTGTTACATCCTGATTGGATGATGTAACAACAATCAGGATGTAACAACACAGCCAACCAACCCGCTTACAGCAACAAAGCCAGCACCACACACAACCCCACCAATATTTATAGAGAGACGGCAGCTCCGATCACGCTTTGCTCGCAGAAACACGAAGCCGGTCTTCTGCAGTTGGTCTTCCATGTTTTTGTTCCTCCTTGACCTAGCAAGAGGAATTGTGGGTGTTGTAGTGCTGAGATCTCTAGAAGGCAGGAGTTTGTTGTTCCGCAGGTCATTAACGCACGTGGGCCACTTACCTCCATACTGGTAGATGGTATTTGGGTGGGGCTGGGTGTGGAAACAGGAACAAATCAGCGAAAGCAGAGAGAGTTCCTTCATTTTCTCTTTGTAAGCTGGAAAAAAGCAGAACAAAAATGTAAGTTGAGCATGCTTTAATGCAGCTTTGCATAATCTCACCCTCTCCATGGATGGCTGATCCTGTAAACCCCACCCACCGTGACCAAAGTTGGCTTGTTCTCCTTCGTGGGCCACAGAAATATACTTTGACGCTACAGGAAATGGGAAGGTCAAGGGGGAATTCTGGGACCTAGAATCAGTCCTCAAGCGGGCTTTGAAATATTATTGGTTTATTTATGCAATTGATAGGACCCCACAAGTTGCAGATTGTGACTCTGGCTAGCTAAGATAGGATTAATAAACAGGGATAAACAATAAACATAAAACGTCAACAATGCAACAAGTAACAGTGCAAAGTGAGAGTCCCCAAAACCAATATTCAGAATTCTAACCCATTTTGAGAAAGGCTTATCCGGCATCCTAACCCACTGCTTGGGGGTGAAAAAAACCTAGTTTTTGAAACTATCCAAAAATTTGGGCACGCATGATTAACACAGACCACCTGGGTCCCATGCATGTGTCATGTTCTTATATAAGCCACGTTCACAAGCTCTTTCATTGTCTTCTAAACCAACGGCTGTTTCTTGAGACTTAATGCAGGGAGTCCTTGACTTATGACCGCAATTGAACCGAACATTTCCATTGCTAAGCGAGGTAGTTGTTAAGTGAGTTTGATGACTTTTTCTTGCCACCGACATTAAGCGAATTGCTTCAGTTGTTAAGTGAATCCTGTGGTCATTAAGCGAATCTGGCCTCCCCCATTGATTTTGTTGGTCAGAAGCTGGCTCAGAAAGTTACAAATTGTGATTACACAAACCCGGGAGAGTGCAACTGTCATAAATGCATGCCATTTGTCATGGTTCCAACAGATGAAACTCTTCAAAGAATTTTGAGGCATTCTTTACCTTAAAGAATCTTTATTCGTGCCATTTGTCGTGGTTCCGACAGATGAAGCTCTTCAAAGAACTTTGAGGCATTGTTTACCTTAAAGAATTTTTATTTGAGTAGCACAGCATCGGCACTAATTGAAGCCAAAAACTGAATTCCCCTCCCCTGGGGCACATAGTATCAAAGCACAATTCCCTCCTCCAATTTGCAGTCATAAATCATATTCCCCAATTAGCTTGAAGTGCAGACTTCCTCTCCAGCTCTCCAGCTCTCCAGCCCGCCAGTTCTTTATCATCTCTTATTTCAATATCCTTGGTTCTCACACTAGCTTCAGTTTTGTTATGTCTAGCTAGACTCTCGTGCACGTTCCTTCCCCCCAGCATCGTCTAGCTTTAACTCTAAGCAAAAGCAAAAGAAGAAAATGGCTGCACCTCCATCTGTTGTCAATGCAAAAATGTCCGATGTTAGCAGACTCGCCACCAGTTGCCAAGCACCCCGAATTTCGATCACGTGACCCTGGGAACGCTGCAACGGTCGTAAGTGTGAAAACCCCAGCCCTAAGTCATTTTTTACAGTGCCGCTGTAACTTTGAACAGTCACTAAAAGAGCGATTGTAAGCCAAGGACTACTGTACACTATAACCTGGTGATGGCGAACCTATGGCACGTGTGCCAGGGGCGGGACTCGGAGCCCCAGCCCTGCCTCCCACTGCGGCCCCCTCCTCACCAGCAGCCCCCTGAAGGAGAGTCGCCCCCGGGCGCGGCCCTCATGGAGCAGCGCAGCCAAGGACGTGACAGCCAGGCAGCGGGGAGAAGACTCTGCCCTCGCACCCCGTCGCACGCAGATGATGCTGTGGGGCGTGGCCAGAGGGCGTGGCTGCCACAGCGCTGCTGTCCCACCTGGGTGATCTGCAGCAGGCCGTGGAGGCGGTGGGTGGGCCTGTGGGTGGGCGAGGCGGGGTGGGGCAGGGGCGGGGGGGCAGAGTGGGGGCAGCGGCAGCTTTTGGGCACTCGGTCTCTACAAGGTTCGCCATCACTGCTATAACCTATGTGTACTTTTACCTTTAAAACAACAACATCTGCCTATCTCAGGTCCTTGGGGAGAACTTGATAGGAGGATAAAAATGCCAAATCCAGTATAAACATCTGGCTGACGGCGTGCCCAGCCGTAACACGGTAATTAAAGGACATAAAATAGGTCGTAACAATGGTGGATTCAAATAAGACCACTCTTGGAATACTGCAAGAAGCTCTGGTCACCATATTATAAAAAAAAAAGATGTTGAGACTCTGGAAAGAGTACAGAGAAGAGCAAGAAAGAGGATCAGGGGACTGGAGGCTAAAACATACAAAGAACAGTTGCAGGAATTGGGTAGGTCTAGTTTAATGAAGAGAAGGACGAGGGGGGACAGGATAGCAGTCTTCCAATCTCTCAGGGGCTGCCCCAAAGAAGAGGGAGTCAAGCTATTCTCCAAAGCGCCTGAAGGCAGGACAAGAAGCAATGGATGGAAACTAACCAAGGAGAGAACCAATCTGGAACTAAGGGGAAAATTCCTAACGGTTAAAACAATCAACCAATGGAGTAGCTTGCCTTCAGAGACTGTACGTACTCCATCACTGGAGGCTTTTAGGAAGAGATTGGACAACCATTTGTCTGAAACGGTATAGAATCTCCTGCCTGAACAAGGGGTTGGACTAGATGACCTCCAACTCTTTCCAACTCTGTTATTCTGTTAAAGTCTGTTAATAACTGCAGCACTGGTATCGGAAAAAAGATGATCACCCATGCAGAGTTCTGCAGCTACTCACACCTCAATCCTCAAAATGCACGTGGAAAAATCCATATTTCGGGAAATTGCCCGAACTTTCCATGCATGTTAAAAGGGAAGAGATAAATCTTACCGGTCCACTGGGATAGGGTTAGGCAGCTCCCAGAGAGAAAGTTCCATTTGCAATAACCAAGGAAATGTTTCTCTGATCGGGGAGACATAAATTACGAAACTAATCGCGCCCTAATGCGTGACTGGCATAATTAGTGTCGGGTGATGTTATCGCTGATCAACTAGTGAAGATAAAGTGGAGTTAGGAATTTATGTCTCCGGGATGGCCCTGAGCCAAAACACAGGCTGCATCTCAGCATAATTATCTTCGTTCTCCTCTGTTTGCCTCTGAAAAACTCACAGGGAAGTTGCTTCATTAGATAAGACGGTGATCCAGCTCGATCAAATGTTTTGTAACTCGGACCTGTTGCTTGGAAAGAGGAAACCCGGTGGGCATCAACGTGGCTGACGTATGCAGCCATGGAAACCGATTGTCACACCTGTAGCGTCCAATCAGTCAGAATGGAGCTGGAAGGGACCTTGGAGGTCTTCTAGTCCGACCCCCTGCTCAAGCAGGAGACTTTAGATGTGCAGTGCAGTGGTTAGAGTATAGACCGTGTTAAAATCCGCTGTTAGTCACAAAAGCTCACCGGGTAATTTTGGACCGGTTAAGGTGTGTATGATCAACCTATTTCACCAAATTACTTCTGGGGTAAAATTGGAAGATGGAAAAGAGGAGTCCTTGGTCCTGTCTTGAATTTGCTTGTTTTCTTGTAGACGTTTCCTTAACCCAAACTACTGTAGGTAACATCGTCATGAGCACTGATGATGTTACCTAGATGGGTCATGAAACGTCTGCAAGAAAACCACCAAGCTCAGAGAGCACCAACCACGCTGTGGTTCTCCACCTCCTTCTCTTCTCCTCCTGTCCCCTCCTCTTTCACACTTCCTCCTCCTCTTCCTCCTCCTCCTCTTCCTCCTCCTCTCTGCAAACCCCACTCCCTTCCAACACTGATGATGTTACCTAGTTGGGTCCTGAAATGTTTGCAAGAAAACAACCAAGCTCATAGAGCAGGGCTTTTCAACCAGTGGTATGGGTACCACCTGTGGTACATTAGGACCTGGCAGGTGGTACGCGACCATCCTAGAAAAGTGGTAGTGGGGGAGGGAGCTAAACCGGTGGCAGCACCGCACAAGCCGGAGCGAGAGACAGCTGGAGCTGCAGGGCTGTCAGGGCTCAGTGGAAGCGCCAGGATCAGTGCCAGGCTCCAGCTGGAGCTCGGTGCTGATCCTGGTACTTCGGAGCCCAGAAGAAGCACCAATCAGCCGGAATGTTGCAGCATCTCCAGGGTCTTGTGATTTACATTCAGATGCTTGGCAACTGATTCATATTTATGATGGTCACAGTCTCTCAGGGTCATGTGAAGTGACCAAAACCTGCTGCAACCACCCAGCGGGGGGGGGGGAAATAAAAACCAAACACCCCCCACCCCACCCCCACTGCCAATCCTCAACAGAAATGCTCACAACAATGAAAACCTCGGACAGGAGGAAGAGCGCCGCCGGGCGGGCAGGCAAGAGTCTTGCTTGGCTGTGGTTTGGGGGGCACTTTTTTCAGTGCCATTGTAACTTCGAACAGTCCCTAAGCGAACTGTCGTAAGTCGAGGACTACCTGTACTTCATCACTTTTTTCCTTTTTTTTTTTTTGGTCATCAAGTTTTTGACACCTTGCTAGGCGACTGGGGGTACTCGGATGCTGCCATATCCTAAAAGCGGTACAATGGGTGAAAAGGTTGAAAAGCCCTGTCACAGAGCACCAAGGACCCCACACTCCTCCTCCTCCTCCCCACTCCCTTCTACCACTGATATTACCTAGTTGGGTAATAAACCGTCTGCAGGAAAACCACCAAGATCAAAGAGCACCAAGGACCCCTCATTTCAACCTTCTCGAAGAGGGAAATGTTATGAATGACATCTTAAGACTACCAGGCCTTGAGCTGTTCGGAACTGGGCCACGGAATTGGTGGGTGCTCCATTTGCACGAGCAGTGGGTGCACGTGCCCACCACTAACACGAGTGGAGCTGCACACGTGTGCTCGCCCGCCACACATATGGAAGGATTGCCTCTCCCCCCCCCTCGGTCTGCAAAGCCAAAAAGGTTGGGGAACTCTTGCTTTAAGATCTCTGACGCTTAACCCATAAAGAAAAATCAAAACTGGCATTAAATCCAAACTTGGCTTTGAATGTTTGGCTCCACTCTATTTTACAAAGGATTCCTCCCATGTGCCTTATCCCCCCCCCATCTTTTAATTTTTACGTCCAGCACTAAACAGCGTATGAACATTAGTTCCAAGAATGAATTTGGGAAATCAAACATCCTCTTCAGTCTGTTATAGGTGGAGTTTGGATCTACGTCAGGAGTCATTTTAAAAAAAAGCTGATCTCAATTCGTGTATAAAAATAAATAAATAAAAATGCCTAGTCTCAATAGGTCTAACTATCCCAAACTTGGCATTTCTCATTTAATTAATAATGGAATCCACTATGGAGAATTGGATATAATCGTAATACAATAAAGCATCGTCATTTGAAGCCTGTATCTATTGTTAGAAGTAGGGCTGTTTTCACAACACATAAAACCTGTTAAGTGATTGCTGTAAAGGATAACAAATTTGGGGATTAGTGTAGTACAATTAACAATAATCTAGTCCGCTGGACTGCACATCATGAGTCAAAATGAACGAACACACACACACACACACACACACACACACACACACCACAACATACACATAACCAAGGTCAATACTAACTGCTAGGCATTATTACAGGTATTCCTCAGCTTATAACCGTTCGTTTAATGACTACTTGAAGTTACAACAGCAGTGAAAAAGTGAGAACCATTTTTCACACTTACAACCATTGCAGTGTCCCCACGGACACGCGATCAAAATTCAGGTACTTGACAACTGGTTCATATTTATGATGGTCACAGTGTCCCACGGTTGTGACATCACCATTTTGTGACCTTCTGACAGGCAAAGTCAATATGGAAGCCAGATGTTACTTAACAACCGTGTTACTAATTCAACAACTGCAGCCGATTACTTAATTGGGGTGAGAACTGGGGCAAAATTCACTTAACAACAGTCTCACTTAGCAACAGTCAAGGACTAGTTCAGGGGTCCCCAACCCCCGGTCTGTGGCATGCCAGCAACCGGGCTGCACAAACAAGCAAAGCCCCATCCGCGGGATGCAGGCAGCACACAAAACCACGCATCCTCCGGTCCACGGAAAAACTTCTCTCCACGGAACTGGTCCCTAGTGGTGCCCAAAAGGTTGGACACCTCTGGACTAGCTGTATAAGCACACAACAACAAGGTCTAAATCTTGGTGCGAACACATCTGAGATGAACAGAGAGCAAAGAGTAAAACTAGAGTAACATGACAGATATTATACATGATAGCAGTGGTCCAATATCTCAGGGGCTGCCCCAAAGAAGAGGGAGCCAAGCTATTCTCCAAAGCGTCAGATGGAAGGCAGGACAAGAAGCAACGGATGGAAACTCATCAAGGAGAGAAGCAACCTGGAACTAAGGAGGAACTTTCTGACAGTTAGAACAATTAATCCGTGGAAAGGCTTTCCCTTCAGATATTGTGGATGCTCCATCACTGGAAGTTTTTAAGAAGAAACTGGACAGCCATCTGTCTGAAATGGTATAGGGTCTCCTGCCTGAGCAGGGGGTTGCACTAGATGACCTCCAAGGTCCCTTCCACCACCACCACCATCTTCATCATCATTATTATTGATCATCGCACAGTCAGCCAGATGTTCAGACTGGATTTGGCATTTTTGTCAGCCTATCAAGTCCTTACCAAGGACCCGGGATAGGCAGATGTGGATGTTTGATGGTGTTACAGATCTTGTCACAGGATGGAAGCAGTTCCTAGTAAGGCCGCCTTTTGCAATTGACTAATGGTGAATTTTTCAATGCCGATGATGGTGTTCAAGTGGTGCTCCAGTTATTTTGGGATTGCACCCATGGTGTCTATTACTACTACTACTACTGTTGTTGTTGTTGTTGTTATTTCCCTGGGATCTTGCCATGCTACATCTCTGGCAGGGCCTTCCGCATTTCAGCCGTGATGTCTTACAAGTGACCCTAGTCTTGGGAATCTGTTGTGCCATTCATATTTTTATCAATGCCCCGAAACATAAAGATCCCACTTCACCCAGAAGGTAGAGATCAGCAGAAGACAAAGGGACCAGCTGTTGGAAGAAAGCTAATGAGGCGAGGGGTGTACACAGCTCCTGGCATTGGGGACCCTGTCGCTCCATCTTGGCGCCAGTGATCAGGAGTAATTACTCGTTTCCTGACAACAGGCATCCCAAGGAGGGGAGGATCAGTTCTCCCGGCAGGGGGTGGATCAGAGAAAGCGACGGGTGGGGGGGAGGAAACCGGGAGACACAATTGCCGTGAACTGCCCTGGCCATCCAGTGGGACTGCAACATCAGCCCTCTTTGATCCCACAGCAGTTGCATGGAGCTGCTAGTCAGCCACAGAGAAGGCCAGGTTGTCGTTCCCTTGGCCCCTTCTTTCACAGCTCTCAAGCTATCCCTCAGTCTCGACAACTTACAAGGTGGTGAAGTGAGACAGCATTTAAAGTGAGTTTTGCTCCTTACTTGCCACAGCTGGGAAGGGGATCACTGCCGTTGTTAAATTAGTCACATGCTGGTTAAGTTGAATCTGGGCTTCCCCCATGGACTTTGCTTGTCAGAGGGCCCGCAGAAAGGGGATGACATGAGCCTGGGACACTGCAACCATCATAAGTCTGAGTCAAGGAATTTTGGCTGGTGGGGTCCAGAAGCGGGGTCTTTTCTGTCGTGGCCCCTGTTCAGCACAAAAGGTTCAATTCAGCTGATTTATTGCTACAGGCCTGTGCATGAGAATCTTCTCAACCAATGATCAGCACCTGGATAAGGGACTTGGACTTAGTTCGCTTGTGACTATGTAGGGATTCTAGGCTGATCCCTCTTTTCACGCTGCCCCCAAGTTCTGCTATTCTTTCTCCTATGGTCCCCGCCCTTTGAAGCTCCTTGCCACTGGAGGTGAGGTCCACCCCGACCTTTTCAGCCATCTGGAAGGACCTCAAAACCTGGCTCTGCCCATTGTCTTGGGGCTTTGATGGGGGGGTACTTTTCAGTGGAAGCCGCTGCTGGGACTTTAAGGGAGAAGATCCCACCTCCGTATCCGCTCCGTTCCTAGTTTTATCTAACGGCTGTCAGTGTTGTTACTTTTGTGGGGGATTTTTACATCGTAAGCCACCCAGACGAGTGGCTTTGGATAGTGAGACGGCCAGCATATCAATTCAATTAATAAATACATGCACACATAAAAGAAACCGTCAGGTTTTTTGCTCAAACATCACTTCCCACAGTCAATAGTTCGGGTCTGCAAGGCTTTTGGTGAACCTGGAGGAGCTGTCCGTTCAGCACCACGCCTCCTTGATTCAGCCATCCTCAAACAAAACAGCTCTGTAAAAGAGAGATGGCGATTGTGGGTGGTTGTGTTTGTAGAGAAAATAGTCTTGTAGGTATAGACCAGGGCTCTTCAAACTTGGCCCTTTTATGACTCGTGGACTTCAACTCCCAGAATTCCTCAGCCAGCGTGCCTGGCTGAGGAATTCTGGGAGTTAAAGTCCACGAGTCATAAAAGGGCCAAGTTTGAAGAGCCCTGGTTTAGCTTGATAACCTTCAGAGTTCTCCCATCCAAGGTCTAACGTGGTCCGATCTTGAGCTGGGCTCATGCAGAATTTGCTCAGCTGCTACTTCTGCTGAGATGGCTGAGTTTACTCATCCCATTTACAGCTCTCTATGTTGATCTCATCCAGAGTAATCGTTCCCTTTTTTGAAGCTCTCCAAAGTTCCTATTTTATAAATGGAGGAAGTCGCTCTGGCACTCAATTAAGAATTATCTTGTTCTCTCTCTTCATTCTGAGACGATCGCCATTTCCTTAATTACATTGCTGTGCGATAATCAGCTTGAAATAGAACAAGCCGAGGCCGACAAAATTCTGTCTGAAGGGGCATCCAAGTCCAGATCTCCAAATTCCAGCCAGTCAGATATAGGTAGGCCTTGACCTATGACCACAATTTCCATTGCTAAGCGAGACAATTGTTAAGTGGTCCAGATGGCCCACTTAACAACCAGAGCGACTTATATCCATAATTGCTGAGTCAATTAGAAATGTTAGTCAAGGACTGCCGGTCTAGCAGACAAAACCCACTTTGGTTGATGGACATACGGTAGGTCTAAAATTAAATACAAACAACTTTAATACTTTAATGGCTCAAATAATTTAGGCCTTCCCACCTGAAATATTACAAAATTTCAAAGTAAAATAAAAATAAAAAAGCCTGCAGGATTCTGAGCAAAAGCATCAAAAGCCTTGGTGGAGCAGTGGGCTAATGCCTCCTTAAGTAACACCAGCTGCCTGCAATTAGTGCAGGTTCGAGTCCCACCAGGCTCAAGGTTGACTCAGCCTTCCATTCTTCCAAGGTAGGTAAAATGAGGACCCAGATTGTTGGGGGCAATAAGCTGACTTTGTAATAATGCCGCTTGGGGCCCCCCGAAAGCCCTAATAAGCAGGCATATACATAGAATGAAGGCTATTGCTAAGCACATTGTTTTGTGCTTCTTAGATTGTAAGCCACCCTGAGTCTTCGGAGAAGGGCGGGATATAAATGGGATTAAAAAACAAATAAATCGTGTGTCTTCTGACAAGCTCGAATTATTTTGATTCTTTAAGAAATGTGCATTTATACCCATCTGCATCGAAGATTGTCTGTTGCGGCCAGCAGCCATGTTTAGACCATGAGTTGTGTTATATTGTTGCCTCCTTAGAGTTGGAGGACATTATGAAGTCAACTGTCTAAAAGCTGACGCTCCAGAGGGCTCATTTCAGATTTATATACGTACAGATTTATAGATCAGAAAATCAATAATGCACATTGAAAGAGAGAAGGACCAACAGAGGGGGGAAAAGGGGGGGATTAAATGGTACCTCTTAATGAGGGAAAACCGGATGAACAATGCCAGCACTAGAATGGGAAACATATCAATTATTGCTTGAAGCACCGATCAATGGTCCACTTTTGGTTCAGGTTGATAGATGCATAAAACCTTCCTAACTCTGCTACTGATTTTCCCTGCAAATCCTAGGGCTTTGCTTTCTCACTGAAGCTGGTTCTCGTGGGACCAGCAGGTGAGTGGCTGGAACAAACCAGCAAAGCTGTCGAACACTCGCACAGAGGTCGAAGGGCGTGATGGTTTGGCTAAATAGCATCAAAGCTAAGGTAGGATTGAGCAGCTGGTGGGTTAGCCTATTGAGGAAACTCAGTTTTCATCTTAGTATGTTCTGTGCATTGGGCCGGTCAGTTTCCATCTGTTTAATCTCCCGAATATCCTTACAACAGGGGTCTTCAAACTTGGCCCTTTGGTCAAGGCCCTTTGCTGACAGTGAGGACAGTTAACCAGTGGAACAACCTGCCTCCAAAAGCTGTGAATGCTCCAACACTGGAAGTTTTTAAGAAGAGATTGGACAACCCTTTGTCTGGAATGGCAATGGGTTTCCTTCCTGAGCAGGGGGTTGGACTAGATGACCTCCAAGGTCCCTTCCAACTCTGCAGTTTTCCCGGCAAGATTCTCAGAAATGGATCACCCTTGCCTCCTTCTTCCTAGCGCCAAGAGAGGAGGACTGGCCCAAGGTCACCCAGCTGGCTTTGTGCCAAAGGCAAGACTAGAACTCACAGCTGCCCAGTTTTTAGCCTTTAGTGCCTTGAGCCACTAAAGGAAAGTAGCTCTCTACAATTGTAACAATATTAGGGCTATTTGGAAAAAGCCAACGTAGATGGTATCGTCTAGCCATCCTTGGCTAATCTCGCAAACAAAAGCATGTGGCGCCGGTTAGTGCTGCGATGTGAAACCACCAGGAAATGCTCAGGCTGTAGACCAGGAAGAAAGGAAAAGCACAAAACCACAACCTTCCCAGAAAAAGGCAACGGTGGACCTCTACAACATTGCCACCAACAGGGCATGAACACGGTCACCAGGTTCTTCAGTCCTAATGAGGAGGAGAGATTACTTTGCCTTCTAAATAAAAACTGGGATGAATTTGCCCAGACTGAAGATAAAATGCACTGACAAAAGCGGAAAGATAAGCTTATGGTCACCACGAAGTGCTGTTACAATAGGGCAGGGGTGGGGAACTATGGCCTTTTTACGACCTTTGAACTTCAACTCCCAGAATCCCTGGCCCATCCTTCCCCACTCTCGCAATAGAGCAGGGGTAGGCCACCTTGGCTCTTTGATGACTCGTGGACTTCAACTCCCAGAATTCCTCAGCCAGCCACGCAGAGGAGAAAGGGAGAGGTTTCCAACTGAACCATGCTGGCTCAGGAATTCTGGGAGTTGAAGTCCACGAGTCATAAGTGATTGTTCACTAAGATCCCTCTCACAGTTGCTACTATTGAGCCAGGTACCACCTATATCAGGGGTAGGCCACCTTGGCTCTTTGATGACTCGTGGACTTCAACTCCCAGAATTCCTGAGCCAGCTGTGCTGGCTCAGGAATTCTGGGAGTTGAAGTCCACGAGTCATCAAAGAGCCACGGTTGTCTACCCCTGCAATAGAGAGATCAAGCTCCAATCCCAAAGCGTGGTGCTGACATACAAAACTCAGGTAGTCCTCAGCTTACGACTTCAACTGAGTCCAACATTTCCATTCCTAAGCGAGACAGCAACCCGTCATAAATAGGAGTCAGTTGCCAAGCCTCTGCATCTTGACCACCTGACCCCAGGGATGCCACGACGACGGTCATAAGCGTGGAAAAGTCGTGAGTCACTTTTTTTTCAGTGCACTTCTTAACTTCAAATGGTCATTAAATGAATGGCTGTAAGCGAAGAATAGAATAGAAATTAGAAGAGAAGAGAAGAGAAGAGAAGAGAAGAGAAGAGAAGAGAAGAGAAGAGAAGAGAAGAGAAGAGAAGAGAAGAGAAGAGAAAACATGGGATGGGATGGGATGGGATGGGATGGGATGGGATAGGATAGAATAGAATAGAATAGAATAGAATAGAATAGAATAGAATAGAATAGAATAGAATAGAATAGAATAGAATAGAATAGAATAGAATAGAATAGAATAGAAAAAAATGGAATGGAATGGAATGGAATGGAATGGAAGAGAAGAGAAGAGAAGAGAAGAGAAGAGAAGAGAAGAGAAGAGAAGAGAAGAGAAGAGAAGAGAAAACATGGGATGGGATGGGATGGGATGGGATAGGATAGGATAGGATAGGATAGGATAGGATAGGATAGGATAGGATAGGATAGGATAGGATAGGATAGAGCTGGAAGGGACCCTGGAGGTCTTCTAGTCCAGCCCCCTGTTCAGGCAGGAGAACCTACACCATCTCAGACACGTGACTGTCTAGTCTCTTCTTAAAAACCTCCAGTGTTGGAGCACCCACAACTTCTGGTGGCAGGCTGTTCCAATGGTTGATTGTCCTCACTTTTAGGAAATTTCTCCTTAATTCCAGGTTGCTTCTCTCTTTGGTCAGTTTCCAACTGTTGTTTCTTGTCCTTCCCTCTGGTGCTCTGGTGAACAAGCTGGCCCCCTCTGCCTTGTTGCAGCCCCTCAAATACTGAAACACTGCTATCATGTCTCCCCTATTTCCTCTTTTCTTTAGACCAGCCAAACCCAAGTCCTGCAGCCGTTCTTCGTATGTTTTAGTCTCCAGGCCTACAGAACTGCCCCTGTAGCTGTGTCAGCCTTTCTGGTTCATTTTTATTGTGGGGTTGCTTTGGCGATAAAACTGCTTGGAATCTTGTTTTACTCACAGCGTACGTATTTTTGCCTATGCAATAGTACTGCAAATCTGCATCCATCAACTGCGGCAGTCTAAATCTGCTGACTGAGATTGCAGATGACCCAGATTTGATATTGCCAGCCCAGTAAAGGAAAACCAAACTCTGGAAGATGATGATGATGATGATGATGATGATGATGATGATGATGATGATGATGATGATGATGATGATTATTGTTATTATTATTATTATTATTATTTGCTTTGCAAGATCCTGTACTTTCTCCAGCCCAATGCACCGCTGTCGTTTCTGATTGGCAGGGTGGAAGGCAAGGAAGCCATTTCTCCGCACCTGCCCGGTGGAGGACAGGCACCACCTCACTTTTTTTTAATTTTGAGAGAGAATAGAAAATGGCATTCACGCCCATTAAAAAAAAGGGGGGGGGGAAATCCACGGGCGATCACAATATGCCTATGTGTCCTGCAGCGCTGAAGATCGGTAACAACAGGAAATTCACTACAGAATATTTGCGTCTGGTTGGTTTAATAATTGCAGTGCTGTTTCCCCCCCAAAAAAAACAAAAAAAACCCCCAAAACCAAAAATTGCCTGCTAAAGAGCTGCTTTTTTAAAAAAAAAAAAACAATCCATCCACGGAGACAGAACTGGAAAGTCTGTACATGCTAAACAGGTTACCTGTTATTTTGAGACTAAACACACCGTATCTCAGGCGAGCAGTCCAAGCTAAAGAGCAGTTTAGCTAAGAGAACGAGGAAAGAGGGAGAGAGAAAGGAAGAGAGAGAGGGAGGGAGGGAAGGAAGGAGGGAAGGACGAAGGGAGGGAAGAATGAATTGCTGAAGGAAGGAAGAAGAGAGAGGAAGGGAGAAAAGGATGGCAAGAAGGGGAGGGAGGAATGAAGGAGAGAGGGAAGGAGAGAAGGAGGAAGGGAGGACAGAAGGAAGGGAGGGAGGGAGGAAACAGTGAACAAGGGAGGGAAGGAAGGAAGGGAGGGAGGGAGGGAGGGAGGGAGGGAGGGAGGGAGGAAGGGAGAAAAGGACGGCAAGAAGGGAAGGAAGGAATGAAGGAGACAGAGGGAAGGAGAGAGGGAGGAAGGGAGGACAGAAGGGAGGGAGGAGACAGGGAACAAGGGAGGGAAGGAAGGAAGGAGGAAGGGAGGGAAGAATGAATTGATGAAGGAAGGAAGAAGAGGGAGGAAGGGAGAAAAGGACGGCAAGAAGGGAAGGAAGGAATGAAGGAGACAGAGGGAAGGAGAGAGGGAGGGAGGGAGGATTGAAGGAAGAAAGGAAGGGAGGGAGGAGACAGTGAACAAGGGAGGGAAGGAAGGAAGGAAGGAGGAAGGGAGGGAAGAATGAATTAATGAAGGAAGGAAGGAAGGAGAGGGAGGAAAGGCAGGAGGGAGGGAGGGAAGGGAGAGATGGAAGGAATGAGGGAGAAAAGGATGGCAAGAAGGGGAGGAAGGAAGGAAGGAGATGGAAGGAGAGAGGGAGGGAGGGAGGAGACAGGGAACAAGGGAGGGAAGGGAAGAAGGGGAAGGAAGAAAGGAAACAAGGAAGAGAGAGAGGAAGGAAGGAAGGAAGGAAGGAAGGAAGGAAGGAAGGAAGGAAGGAAGGAAGGAAGGAAGGAGAGCAACCTCTTGCAGAGTAGCTAAGATGGTTTCCCAGGCGGTGGGAAGAGCGAAATGCAAATCAAGGCGTGTTCCTTATCTCCGGCTTCCTCTGCTTCCCAGAATGAGGCCAACATGCCTCCTGCTGCAGTTGAAAAGAGTGCCGTGAAAGGAAGGGAAGGAAGCCAGCATCTTTCAGACCTCGGGATTAATCAGCGTCCATCCATCCTGTACCCCGGCTTCCATTTTGACTCTTGCCAAGCAGGAAACCGAAGAACAGCCTGCTCAGCTCTCAGACCATCAACACTGCAGCCTTGTTGTCGCCCCAGATCCCGGCTGGCGCTACGGAGGAAGGAAACGACTTGGGCGGAATCCCCCCAGGGGCCCAAATCCTATTTAGTGGAAGAGGGGGGCGCTGGGGGGCAATGAGAGGAGGAGGAGGAGAGAAAGAGAGAGCGGGCAAGCAAGTGGCGAAGGAGCCTTTCTTTTTGAGTTCATCCGACACGATTATCCTGCAAGGCGGCCCCGGGGCCAAATGGCTGCTTTCCCTCTTATCGCCAATCACAGGCGGCCCTCGACCGACAACCGTCCATTTAGTGACCGTTCGGCGTTACAGCAGCACTGGAAGAAGCCACTTGCGACCGTTTTTCACGCTTAACGACCGTCGCAGCCTCCCTATGGTCAGGGAATCAAAGTTCAGAGGCTCGGGCAACCGGCTCGTGTTTACGACGGTCTCAGCGTCCCCTGGGGCATGGTGTGTGTGTGTGTGTCACGTGATCCCCCTTTTGCGACCTCCTGACCAGCAAAGTCAACAGGGGAAGCCAGATTCACTTAACGACCGTGTTACTGACTTAACGGCCGCAGCGATTCCTTTAACAGCCATGACAAGGGAAGTCGTAAAATGGGGCAGAGCTCCACTTAACAAATCTCTCGCTTAGCAACGTAAATTCTGAGCTCCAGTGTGGTCCGTAAGTATCAATAAGACTCCCTGTAGAATGATCCTGAAGCTCCAGGCCGAATGGGTGCTTCCCCCTCATAGCCAAATATGCCCAGTTATACTTACAGTATGTACACATTGAATATATATTTTTTTAATCCCATTTATATCCCGCCCTTCTCCGAAGACTCAGGGCGGCTTACAATCTAAGCACAATCAATGTGCTTAGCAATAGCCTTCATTCTATGTATATGCCTGCTTATTAGGGCTTTCGCCCCCCCCCAAGCGGCATTATTACAAAGTCAGCTTAATTGCCCCCAACAATCTGGGTCCTCATTTTACCCACCTCGGAAGGATGGAAGGCTGAGTCAACCTTGAGCCTGGTGGGACTCGAACCTGCACTAATTGCAGGCAGCTGGTGTTACTTAAGGAGGCATTAGCCCACTGCTTCACCAAGGATGGAGGTTTGAAACACGGATAATCCTCGACTTCTGATCACAAGCCTGAAATTTCTGTTGCTAAGCGAGGCATTTGCTGAGTGACTTTTGTCCCATCTTACGATCTTTCTTGACACTTTTGCTAAGCTGCAGTTGATCAGTTAATAACCCAGTTGTTAAGTGAATCTTTTCATGTGTTTAAATATAGAATAGAATAGAATAGAATAGAATAGAATAGAATAGAATAGAATAGAATAGAATAGAATAGAATAGAAATACAGAATAGAATAGAATAGAAATACAGAATAGAA
Source organism: Vipera berus (assembly GCF_964194415.1). NCBI lineage: Eukaryota > Metazoa > Chordata > Lepidosauria > Squamata > Viperidae > Vipera > Vipera berus. The sequence goes on from NC_138204.1 coordinate 4,724,037, forward strand.
TAGAATAGAAATACAGAATAGAATAGAATAGAATAGAATAGAATAGAATAGAATAGAATAGAATTACAGAATAGAAATACAGAATAGAATAGAATAGAATAGAAATACAGAATAGAATAGAATAGAATAGAATAGAATAGAATAGAAATACAGAATAGAATAGAAATACAGAATAGAATAGAATAGAATAGAATAGAATAGAATAGAATAGAATTACAGAATAGAAATACAGAATAGAATAGAATAGAAATACAGAATAGAATAGAATAGAAATACAGAATAGAAATACAGAATAGAATAGAATAGAATAGAATAGAATAGAATAGAATAGAATAGAATAGAATAGAATAGAATAGAATAGAATAGAATAGAATAGAAATACAGAATAGAAATACAGAATAGAATAGAATAGAATAGAATAGAATAGAATTACAGAATAGAAATACAGAATAGAATAGAATAGAAATACAGAATAGAATAGAATAGAAATACAGAATAGAAATACAGAATAGAATAGAATAGAATAGAATAGAATAGAATAGAATAGAATAGAATAGAATAGAATAGAAATACAGAATAGAAATACAGAATAGAATAGAATAGAAATACAGAATAGAATAGAATAGAAATACAGAATAGAATAGAATAGAATAGAATAGAATAGAATAGAATTACAGAATAGAAATACAGAATAGAATAGAATAGAATAGAAATACAGAATAGAATAGAATAGAATAGAATAGAATAGAATAGAATAGAATAGAATTACAGAATAGAAATACAGAATAGAATAGAATAGAAATACAGAATAGAATAGAATAGAAATACAGAATAGAAATACAGAATAGAATAGAATAGAATAGAATAGAATAGAATAGAATAGAATAGAATAGAATAGAATAGAATAGAATAGAAATACAGAATAGAAATACAGAATAGAATAGAATAGAAATACAGAATAGAATAGAATAGAAATACAGAATAGAATAGAATAGAATAGAATAGAATAGAATAGAATAGAATAGAATAGAATTACAGAATAGAAATACAGAATAGAATAGAATAGAATAGAAATACAGAATAGAATAGAATAGAAATACAGAATAGAAATACAGAATAGAATAGAATAGAATAGAAATACAGAATAGAATAGAATAGAATAGAATAGAATAGAATAGAATAGAATAGAATAGAATAGAATAGAATAGAATAGAATAGAATTACAGAATAGAAATACAGAATAGAATAGAATAGAAATACAGAATAGAATAGAATAGAAATACAGAATAGAATAGAATAGAAATACAGAATAGAATAGAATAGAATAGAATAGAATAGAACAGAACAGAACAGAACAGAATAGAATAGAATAGAATAGAATAGAATAGAATAGAAATACAGAATAGAATAGAATAGAATTCTATTAAATGTATTAAATCAGGGGTCTTCAGCCTTGGTCCTTTTATGACTTGTGGACTTCAACTCCCAGAATTCCTCAGCCAGGCATGCTGGCTGAGGAATTCTGGGAGTTGAAGCCCACAAGTCATAAAAAGGCCAAGGCTGAAGACCCCTGCATTAAACTGAGGGAACTGAAGATCAATCAGTTCATTTTTATCCCACCGTTATCACTTTATACTCAAGGCAGCAAACATTTCTAACTCTCCTTTCTCCTCCCATTTTCGCCCACAACAGCATCCCAGTCAGGTGGGCCGGGCTCAGAGAGAGGGGCGTTGCAAAGGTCCCCCAGCCAGGAGGTGCAGAGATGACAAGGCTGAGCCCAAAGGAGGGGGGGCAGTTCCAACGTGTCATAAGTCACAAGTCCATGCACACTCGCAAGACATCTAAGAGAGGGTCCCCAAACCCAGGTCTGTAAGCTGGAACCGGGCCGCGGCATGCCAGAACCCAGGCCAAGCAAACAAGCGAAGCCCCATCCACAAATCAGGCAGCACAAGAAACCACACCCTCTCCGGTACGCGGGAAAAACCTCTCTCCACAGAACTGGTCCCTGGGGCCCAAAAGGTTGGGGGCCAGTGATCTAAGTCCCGCCCAACTCGAATGCTTTTCTTATCTCCCACTCATTTCCCTTCACCGCTAGTTGGTCAGATTGCCTGAATCTCCTGATTTTCCCTGCGCTTGACAGGTGGGACTAGAACTCACTGTCTCCTGGTGATTGCCCCAAAGCCGCCCAGCTGGCTTTCATGCTTAAAGTAGGGCTAGAATTCACTGCCTCCTGGTGATTGGTCCAAAGTCACCCAGCTGGCTTTCATGCCTAACGTAGGGCTAGAATTCACTGCCTCCTGGTGATTCGTCCAAAGTCATCCAGCCAACTTTCATGCCTAAGGTAAGACTAGAACTCACCAGCTCCTGGTGATTGGCCCAAAGTCACTCAGCTGGCTTTCATGCCTAAGGTGGGACTAGAACTCGCCATCTCCTGGTGATTGGCCCAAAGTCACTCAGCTAGCTTTCATGCCTAAGGGGGACTAGAACTCGCCATCTCCTGGTGATTGGCCCAAAGTCACTCAGCTAGCTTTCATGCCTAAGGGGGACTAGAACTCGCCATCTCCTGGTGATTGGCCCAAAGTCACCCAGCCGGCTTTCATGCCTAAGGGGGACTAGAACTCGCCATCTCCTGGTGATTGGCCCAAAGTCACTCAGCTGGCTTTCATGCCTAAGGTGGGACTAGAACTCGCCATCTCCTGGTGATTGGCCCAAAGTCACCCAGCCGGCTTTCATGCCTAAGGGGGACTAGAACTCGCCATCTCCTGGTGATTGGCCCAAAGTCACTCAGCTAGCTTTCATGCCTAAGGGGGACTAGAACTCGCCATCTCCTGGTGATTGGCCCAAAGTCACCCAGCCGGCTTTCATGACTAAGGCAGGACTAGAACTCACTGTCTCCCGGTGATTGGTTCAAAGTCACCCGGCTAGCTTTCATGCCTAAGGCAGGACTAGAACCTACAGTCTCTTGGTTTCCAGCCCAGTACTTTGACCACCAGATCAATCTGTCTCTCAGATACTTATTTATTTTTTTATGTGCAAGGCGTATATGCCACTCCTATCAAGGCCAGCTCTGCAGCTTCAATTCTCTGTTGCCTCACCCGCCACGCTGAAATCCTCCACGGGAATTAACCTGTCTGTACTTTTCCTTTTTTGCGAAAAAAACAAAAAAAACCCACAAAAAAACAATGCAGATGAGAGTTTGTCGACGCAGCCATGCCATTTGCAGAAACGGTTAGGTGTGTAGTTGTTTGAAACTCTCCTAGGTGCTCATGCCGATTCAGAGCGTCCTTTTGTCTTTGAAGTGTACGGACAGGATCAAATAAGGGATTTTATGCTTAAACACACACACACACACACACACACACACACCACCCCGCTCCAGATGTCCAGGATAAGCATCTTTTCTGTTCAAGAGCCGACATAAGGACGTCTGCAGATGGATCAAACACAACTGGAGGAGGGAACGAATGGGCTGGCAATCTTAGGGGGGGGGGTTTCCTCCCTCGTGGCACAAAGGGCCGGACTCAAGCTAGGATATTTTGGACACAGTGACTATGCGAAGGCTGAGCTTTTAATAAAACTGGCATAGGGGGAAGAAAAGAGAAGAATTTGGGCTCGGTTAGCTGGCTGATAGAAGTATGTTTGGAAGACCTGAAGCACTAGATTAGGGACAGATGGCCCTGGAGAAGATCTGTCCGTATGGTTACTCAGAGTTCCCATAGACCTCATGGCTCCTATTCAACCAACCCGCCATTTCATATTGACTGTCGGTCCTAAAGTCTTCTCATCCTGCCTTTCCCCCCCCCTCTTCTCTCTCTCCTAATCAGCCTTACCGAACGAGATGCAGGTTTGGGCGTTCTGGACATAAATATATGCAAAGGAAAAAATAAATAAATAAATGCAAACCTTTGTTGACCCAAAGGTTGCTTTTTTTCAAAGAGGCCGCCGGACTTTCCGATTTTTCCTTTGAAGGCGTTTCGCTTCTCCACCAAGCAGAGCTGAAGAAGCTTCTCGGTGGAGAAGCGAAACGCCTTCAGAGAAAAATCAGCAAGTCTTGAAAAAACAACCTTTGGGACAACTGTGTCCTGGATCACTTGAGAATCCCCTTAGAAGCCCTTTGTTTGGATTCGCACGTGGAACCAGAAAATGAGTTCCAGGGTTAAACGTTTAAAGAAGACTTTGGTTTGCCAAATTCACCGTGGCCCCACCTTCTCTTAATCTCTTAGTACTAGAGCTGTAGGGCATCGCCAAATAAACGTAACTGCAGCCCTTATTATTATTTCGCTCCCCCAGATCAAGAAAACCACCCTTTTTCAGCCGGGGAGGGAGGCCCACACCTTATTTTTTTTCCTACACAACCTACACAATTTTTTTCCTTTGTCTTCGACATCTGCCATTCCCTAATAATATGTGGATCTCCCACACCCACCCCACACCCCCCAAAAAGGGGGGTGGGGTGGAGGCTGACTAGATCTCCAGATCACATCCTGAGATAAAAGGTATGGTCAAAGCAATCTCCTCCAACCAAAAAAAGCACGATAAAAACACGTAAGCTATAAAACTAATAATTAAAACCCAAGAAATTCATTAAAAAAAAGAAAAGGAAAAAAAGCAAACAAACTCGAGGGGGGGGGACTGGTCGGACCACCGGGTCTTTTTCTGCCCTCAGAAATATTCTTCTGTTATTTCCGAAGATATTGAGGAAGCGGGGGGGGGGAGAAAAATATCTTTTCCCCAGTCCCCAACATCCCTTCCGCCACAGACGCCCAACCCGGTGGACCAAATCCACGCCCCCTCAAATTAATTCCTGGATTGTGTTTTGTTTTATTTATTAAATTTATAGGCCGGCCATCGCTGTGTGCCGAGATTCCGGGCCAGCTGATAAAGATGAGGAGAAGATTTTTTTTTCATTTAAAAAAAAAAGAATGACAAAAGAAACGCCAATGGATTCTTTCAACTGCTTCAAGCTTTGGTCTAGTGGTTGATGGGCCCCGTGGCGTCTCCCCACCCGACTGCCAGGGCCTGCAAGCACATCTGCGGGGGTTTTCTGCAGCCTCTTTGGCGAAGGACCTTCCAGAAGGCGTGGCTGCTTGGTTAGCTGGAACATCTGGGGCTCCTTGCAAGATGCCGGGCTGGGTGCAATGCTTCGCCCCCCCCCCACCCGTCTCTCCCCCACCCGGCGGGCACTGAGCATGTGTTTCCTTTGGGGAAGCCGGAATCGGTCATGGAAGCAGGTGAAAGATGCTGAAGGGGTCAGAGCAAAGATAATGTATGATTGGGTTGGGTTGGTTTTTTTTCCCCAGCTGCAAACCCTGGTTTGCTTGTTTTCTTGACGTGCTCCTCCTGTTAGCCTCTTCCTGCTTTTAAGGGGGCAGGAGGCTGAGGATGAAACAGGTCTGCGATTCACATGGGGATAAAATCCATCCATCCTTCCATCCATCCATCCATCCAGGGGATAAAATCCATCCATCCTTCCATCCATCCATCCATCCATCCAGGGGATAAAATCCATCCATCCTTCCATCCATCCATCCATCCAGGGGATAAAATCCATCCATCCTTCCATCCATCCATCCATCCATCCATCCAGGGGATAAAATCCATCCATCCTTCCATCCATCCATCCATCCAGGGGATAAAATCCATCCATCCTTCCATCCATCCATCCATCCAGGGGATAAAATCCATCCATCCTTCCATCCATCCATCCATCCATCTCAGCTCGTTGGATGTCACCCTCCCGCAGAAGGGGGGTGGTGATGGGGCTGGTAGGAAGGGCTCTCTGCTTTGTCTTCGGCTAATCTCTTCCATCTTTTTCTTTTTTTTTACGGCAGTCCCCCCTTACCTGACCAGCCCTGCTTTTCTCTCTTTCTTCCCCCACCCACCCCCACCCCGTTCCCTCCATCCAATAATCGCAACTGCTAATCCGGCTTAGAGAAGACCAGAGGGGGCCGTCAGATCCCCCCAAGGCAAAGCTTTTCGGATGGAAGAGACCTTTGCGGTGGTCAGTGAATTGAAATACATCGCCTGGGGGTGGGTGGGGGGGGGAAAGGAGCAGATTGTTTGCAAGCACCATATGGGGAATGCACCTGGTGCTTCCTCCCCCCCCCCTTCCTCTGTTTCCCCTCCCCTCCCCACCCTATCACCAAAGCCCCAGCATCTTCCTTCCACTCCCGAGGCAGAGAGGGACCCGGGCCAGTCCTTGGCTTAACCCAGGCCATTTCTGCGGGGGAAAGTCTGCAGGAGGGGGGGCGGGGGGGGAGCTGCTGCCCCAGCCTCTCGCCCCCCCCCGCCTGCCTCCTCCAGCCAGCGGCAAGAAAGGGGGGTGGGTGGGCGGCTCCTTTCGCGAAGGCATCTCCCGGTCCAGCTGCCTCCGAGCATCTTTAGGCAGAGGCGGGGGGGGGGGAGGACTCTCAGCCGGGGCATTTGGGGAGGGGGCGAGCCCACCGGTGGGGAAGGCAAGCCGCACACACGCACACACGCACACACGCACACGCACACACACACACAGCCGACGGCATCTTCCTGCCAGCCGGTTTGTGCGTTTGTGCACGTTTGCGTGTTGCCTTCCTCTCTCTCTCTCTCTCTCTCTCTCTCTCTCTCTCTCTCTCTCTCTCTCTCTCTCTCTCTCTCTCTCTCTCTCTCTCTCTCTCTCTCTCTCTCTCTCTCTCTCTCTCTCTCTCTCTCTCTCTCTCTCTCTCTCTCTCTCTCTCTCTCTCTCTCTCTCTCTCTCTCCTGTCCATGCTTAGCAGCTGCCTCCCGGTAATCTTTCCTCTCCTCTCCTCCTTCTCCTCTCCTCTCTTCCCTCTTTTCTGCTCTCCTCCTTCCTTCTTATTTTATATTTCCTTTTCTCTTCACTCCGCTCCTCTCCTCTTCTCATCCCTCTCCTCTGCTCTCCTCCTTCCTTATTTTATATTTTCTCTTCTCTTCTCTTCTCTTCTCTTCTCTTCTCTTCTCTTCTCTTCTCTTCTCTTCTCTTCTCTTCTCTTCTCTTCTCTTCTCTTCTCTTCTCTTCTCTCCTCTTCCCTCTGTTCTGCTCTCCTCCTTCCTTCTTACTTTATATTTCCTTCTCTCTTCTCTTCTCTTCCCCATCCTCCCTCTCCCTCTCTTTCTCCCTCTCCCCCCCCCCTCTCTCTTTTTTAGAGGAAGACAAACGGTGGAAGGTGATTTGTGGTTTCCATTTTGAACACTCTTTAGAAACAGAAACATAGAAAGCCAACGGCAGGGGAAGAAGAAGAAGAAGAAGAAGGAGGAGGAGGAAAAAAAAGACCTAGGGGTACATCCAGTCTGTCCTTTTGTTGTTGTTTTTTTTAAAAAAATTATTGTTTAATTATTGTTTTTTCTGGGATGACATGCGTTTCTCCACGACACGTTTTAAAGGAGCCTGTTTTCAGGATGGCAGATCTCTTAACCAAAAAAAAAATAATAATAATAATTGCAAACTGTCTATTGCTTTAGGTTACCCGACGGGTCCAATTATATTCACACACCATCCTTTCATCCGCTTAAAAAAATAAAATAAAGGTGGAAGGCGTAACCCAAGACACGTTTAGGATCGGAGAGCGGGCGCATCCAGAGATGTCCCTAGAATAGGACACCGCAGGTCTCTTTGCACCTTCTCCCCCCCACCACACACACCCACACACACACCACACCCCCATTCAGGCCTTCTTCCCTGAGAAGGCAACAGGGTGCAGCTATGCAGCCCCTGCGGGAAAAGACCGTCGTGGCGCGTGTGCTGGGTCTGATTCAGCGCCATGGAGGGACCACTCCTTCTGAAGCAGTCTGCAGCGCTCCGCCTCTGATTTGGCTAACTATAACCCAAAGGCCTGCTCTTTAGGTAAATAAAATAAAAAAATAAAAATAAAAATCACGTTCCCTTTCCTTTTGGACTTCCCACCGGGTACAGAAATCCATCATCATCCTCCTCCTCCTCCTCATCATCATCATCATGCAGTTGTTCCACGTCCAGTCAAATCTACCTTATCCTCAGCCCACCCATGCAACCTGGAAAACCCCCCCAAAAGCAAAATCAAATCAAATCAAAGACAACGATGCTGAGCTTTTTTTGGATAGAGCTTTGCAGGGAGGGGGGGGGAACAAAAACCTTCTATCCCACCCACCCACCCACCCAGACCCTCAGGCTCGGAAAGGAGAAGCGTGAATTGCCTCAACTCTTTGCGAAAGAAAGAAAGAAAGAGAAAGGAAGGAAGGAAGGAAGGAAGGAAGGAAGGAAGGAAGGAAGGAAGGAAGGAAGAGAAAGAAAGATCCCCTGGAAGGAGACGCCCTGCAGAGAAAGCCCAAGGATGAAAAGCCATCCCTGGTTTTACTGTACCTGAAACGGTGCTGGCCATGGTGGGGATGCTGAGATGGGCGGTGGAAGGAGGCAGCAGAAGGCAGAGGAGGAGGAGGAGGAGGTGGTGGCGAGAGCTGCCTTGTGCTGCGGGAGTGCTGCAATGCTGTGGAAGCCAGGAGAGCTGTGACTCAGCTGGAAGGGGGCTGTGGCTTTCCGAGAAGGGAGGAGACAGAGTGTGGGGGGGGGGACGTCTGTGCAAAGGGGAGGGAGGGAGGGAAGGGGGGGGGAAGGCTAAAAGGAAAGAAAGGAAGGAAGAAAAGGGAAGAGTGCGCAGATCGGAAGACCCAACTGGCTAGCAAGGCTTGGCTTTGAGGAGCCAAAGCTTTCCACTTTCTGGGGGTGATGTAGAGAGGCTCTGGACAAAAGTGACACACCCAAACATGGGAGATTTCCCCCAAGGCAGCCTTTCCCTTGTTCGGCGCAGACAAGAGAGGGACCGGCTACCCATTGGTTGTCCTTGAGAGGCTAAAACGTGAACAGTGGTTGCATGAATTGGGTATGTCTAGTTTATTTTTTTTAATTTTAATTCCATTTATATCCCGCCCTTCTCCGAAGACTCAGGGTGGCTTACAATCTAAAGCACAAATCAATGTGCTTAGCAATAGCCTTCATTCTATGTATATGCCTGCTTGTTAGGGCTTTCGCCCCCCCCCCCCCAAACGGCATTATTACAAAGTCAGCTTAATTTCCCCCAACAATCTAGGTCCTCATTTTACCTACCTGGGAAGGATGGAAGGCTGAGTCAACCTTGAGCCTGGTGGGACTCGAACCTGCACTAATGGCAGGCAGCTGGTGTTACTTAAGGAGGCATTAGCCCACTGCTCCACCAAGGCTCCTAATGAAGAGAAGGACCAGGGGGGACATGAGAGCTGCCTTCTAGTATTTGAGGGGCTGCCATAGAGAAGAGGGGGGGGGTTCAACCTGCTCTCCAAGGCACCTGAAGGCAGGACGAGAAGCAACGGATGGAAACTAATCCAGGAGAGAAGCAAGCTAAAACTAAGGAGAAACTTCCTGACGGCGAGAGCAATTAACCGGTGGAACTGCTCGCCTCCAGAAGTTGCGGGCGCTTCATCCCGGGAGGTTTTTAAGAAGAGACTGGACAGTCACTTGTCTGGCATGAGGTCTCCTGCCTCAGGCAGGCGGGGTGGACTGGAAGACCTCCGAGGTCCCTTCCAACTCTTCTTATTCTCTGGGATCCTCCGTATTTATCGGGGAGTTGCAAACCGCAGGGAGAAAAAGGCAGGAGGGGATGACTTCCCCCTAAAAAAGCTCTGGGTAAGATTTCGCTGAAGGCCTCGGGAGATGGAAGGGGGAACTGGGTTAACATGGCCAGAAGACGCCAGCTGTTGGGTTCCCCTTGGCTGAGGTTGGCATTGCCAAGTTCCAAGCAGGTGCCCAGCAATTTAGCTCACTTTTTTTGTTGTTTTTTTTTTAGTCTTTGCAGCTGGATTTCTCCCCTCTTAAGTTCCCGTGACAGAAATCCAGAAAATTCTCACTCTTAATTTGAATCCGTGCCTAGGGCTGGACTGCGGACCAGGAGGCAAACAGGGGAATTCGTTGTTCAGTTGCTAAGTCATGTCTCTACTCTTTGCAACCCCGTAGACCACACATGCCAGCCTCCCCCTCCCCCACCCCCACCCCCAATCCTCCACCATCTCCTGGAGTTTGTCCAAATTCACATTCATGGCCTTGATGACCCTATCTAAGCATTCTCTCCTCTGTGTCGCCTTCTCCTTTGGCCTCCCATCTTCCCTCTTTCTTCCGAAGAGCAGTCAGGGTTGATTTTTTTTAATCTTTAATTGGGAGCCACCTTGAGTGGGTCTGAAAGAGGGGCAGCCGCTGTAGAAAAATGTGAAATAAATGAAAATTAAAATTGCCCTTTAGTCAACATTCAATTCCTCCCCCCCCCTCTCTCTCTCTCTCTCTCTCTCTCTCTGCCTCCCCAGGATGGTTTGAGCCTTTATAAATAAAAGTGTCTTTTTAACGGCTTCTACAAAACTGGGTATTTTTATTTTTACTATAAAGGTAAAGGTAAAGGTTCCCCTGCACATGTGTGCTAGTCGTTTCCGACTCTAGGGGCCGGTGCTCATCTCCGTTTCAAAGCCGAAGAGCCAGCGCTTGTCCGAGGACGTCTCCGTGGTCATGTGGCCGGCATGACTAGATGCCAAAGGTGCACGGAATGCTGTTACCTTCCCACCGGAGTGGTCCCTGTTTTTCTCCTTGCATTTTTACGTGCTTTCGAACTGCTAGGTTGGCAGAAGCTGGGACGCGTAACAGGCGCTCACTCTGTTACGCGGCACTCGGGATTCGACCCGCCAAACTGCCGACCTTCTGATCGACAAGCTCAGCGTTCTAACCCATTGAGCCACCGCGTCCCTTTTATTTCTACTATATTGACCTGCAGTTTTGCTGACCCAAATTATCCTTCTCTTCGCCTTCTCTTTAATCTCTTTTCCTTAACTTCTTAAGAACTCAAGAGAGTTTTGCAGATCCTCCCAATATAGGTAGCGCAGGTAGTCCTCGACTTACAACAGTCAACGGATGTTCTTGCTTTGACATCCGTTTAGTGACCGTTCGGAGTTACAGCGGCACTGAAAAAAGGGACTGGCCACCGTGTTTCACACTGAACAACCGTGGCAGCCTCCCCGTGGTCACGTGATAGAAATCCAGACATTTGGCGACTGACTCATGACGGTCGCAGTGTCCCCGGGGACACGTGATCCCCTTTTGCGACCTTCTGACAAGCAAAATTCATAGGGAGGCTGAAGTCACTTAGCTACCATACTGACTTTAGAAATGCAGCAATTCACTTAGCAACGGAGACAAGAAAGGTCGTGAAGTGGGGCAAAACTCACTTCACAAATGTCTCATTTAGCAACAGAAATTTGGGGCTCGATTATGGTCATAAGTAGAGAACTACCTACAACTTCATTTAAAAACAACAACCCTACGATTGTTATCATTTTTGGGCTTCTCGGGATTCAGATCACGTCTTGGCGGGGATTCGAGTACTTTCAATACACGTTCTCCGTTATCTTTACAACAATCCTGTGAGGAAGGTCCTCCTCTACTGCAGATGATCACTGGGGTCGCTTTTGAGGATGCCTGACATCATTTCGGTCCTTTTTCCCCCACAGATACGTTCTGAACTGGGGTATAATAATTAATAACTAATTAATAATATTTATAACAGCAACAATAATAATAAAACATTGGCATTAACACCATTGGCATTGACAAATTCGCCATCAGTCAATTGCAAAAGGCAGCTTTACTAGGAATAGCTTCCATCCTGCAAACAGTTGCTGGAATTGGGTATGTGTAGTTTAATGAAGAGAAGGGTGAGGGGTGACATGATAGCAGTGTTCCAGTATCTCAGGGGCTGCCCCAAAGAAGAGGGAGTCAAGCTATTCTCCAAAGCACCTGAAGGCAGGACAAGAAGCAACGGATGGAAACCAATCAAGGAGAGAAGCAACCTGGAGCTAAGGAGGAATTTCCTGACAGTTAGAACAATTAACCAGTGCAACAACCTGCCTGCAGAAGTGGTGAACGCTCCAACACTGAAAGTTTTTAAGAAGAGACTGGACAGTCATTTGTCTGAAGTGGTATAGGGTTTCCTGCCTGAGCAGGGGGCTGGACTAGATGACCTCCAAGGTCCATTTTTATTATTGTTATTATTATTATTATTATTATTATTATTATTATTATTAGTAGTAGTAGTAGTAGTAGTAGTAGTAGTAGTATATTACTTTTTGCAGCCATTAACCAGCACTAATGCAACAGGGATTAAAAAGAACTAAAAATCGCCGTTCCCCCCCCCCCCCGGTGCCAGAACTTAAGCTAGGAACCAAAGGCCGCTTCTGCGAAAATCCAAAGCTGGTCGATGCCCCCTTGCCCAAAACAGCGTCAAGCAGAAGAGGGGGAAGTGAGCATCCCCCTCCTTAGCAGGAACTCAGCTGTGCAAATGGTGGCTTCATTAATAAGCCTTTCGCCCTGCTCCTCCGAGGGGAAAAGGCTGTCAGAGCGGCTTAAATTCAATCGATGAAAAAAAAAACAAAAAGAAAGGCTTTCTGTTCGAAGCTTTCCAATCTGAAAGATTTCTTTTTTAAAAAAAAAGGAAGGAAGGGGGAAAAAAAGCATGGTAAGGAACATTTTTAAAGTGAATCATCGTTCTGATAACTCACTAGCCTCGGTTCAAAAAAAAAAAAAGGAAAAAAAAAAATCTGGTCATTCGGCAAGACCAATGGCTTGACCTTAACTTTCCCGCTGACTTCTCCGGCCTGAAAAATAATAATAATAATAATAATAATAATAATAATAATAATAATAATAATAATAATAATAATAATAATAATAATAATAATTTGGAAGGGACCTTGGAGGTCTTCTAATCCAGCCGCCTACTTAAGCAAGAGACCTTACACCATTTCAGGCAAATGGCTGGCCAGTCTCTTCTTAAAAACTTCCAGTGTTGGAGCATTCACCGCTTCTGGAGGCAGGTTGTTCCACTGGTTAATTGTTCTGTCAGGAAGTTTCTCCTTAGTTCCAGGTTGCTTCTCTCCTTGACTAGTTTCCATCCATTGCTTCTTGTCCTGCTTTCTTCTTTGTGGCAGCCCCTGAGATATTGGAACACTGCTATCATGTCACCCCTCACTCTTCTCTTCGTTAATGGCAGCTCCTACTAACTGACGGGCTGAAGGGGCAGGCAGAGATGGCCTTTCTACCTCCGGATCCTCCAAGCGTGTCTCATTTGGCAGCCTGGCAAAGTCCCTCTTAGCCTGCCTGGCCCGTTTCGCTTTTGCTCATCGGGACCTCGCTGACCTTGGCTGACCTTGGGGAAAAAAGGGGGGAACCGCTTGGATGGGGCACCAGCAGGGAATCCCAAGGGCGCAGGTTGGACTGAGGAGCCAAAAGGCCGCCTTGGAAAGCTGTGGCGAGATCCTTCGGGGCCGCTGTCAAGCAAGCCACACCGCAGTTTCAGGAATGAAGCCGGACTTAGGGTAAGCGGGTTTCATCATCTTGATCTCCGTTTGGAGAAATGGCCATTCAATGCTCGCATTTGGCACTTGACAATTCCCCACTCTGTTCTTTAAAGAAACATAAAAAAGGTAAAGGTAAAGGTTCCCCCGCACATGCGTGCTAGTCGTTCATACAAACAAGCAAACACCTAGAAATGTCCAGATTTAACAGTATAAATCTAAAGATTTTAATTAATTAATTTTACTAAGTAAAGAATAGAATAGAATAGAATAGAATATAGAATGGAATAAATAGAATAAATAGAATAGAATAGAATAGAATAGAATAGAATAGAATAGAATAGAATAGAATGTTGTTGTTAGTTGCGAAGTTGTGTCCGACCCATCGCGACCCCATGTACAACGTTCCTCCAGGGTTTCCTGTCCTCGACCATCTTCTGGAGTCCCTTTAGGCTCACGCCTCCTGCTTCAGTGACTCCATCCAGCCACCTCATTCTCTGTCGTCCCCTTCTTCTCTTGCCCTCAACCTTTCCCAGCATGAGGCTCTTCTCCAGTGAGTCCTTCCTTCTCATTAGGTGGCCAAAGTATTTGAGTTTCAACTTCAGGATCTGGCCTTCTAAAGAGCAGTCAGGGTTGATCTCCTCTAGGACCGACTGGTTTGATCGCCTTGCAGTCCAAGGGACTCGCAGGAGTCTTCTCCAGCACCAGAGTTCAAAGGCCTCAATTCTTTGGCGCTCAGCCTTTCTTATGGTCCAACTTTCACTGCCATACATTGCAACTGGGAAGACCATGGCCTTGACTATGCGCACTTTTGTCGACAGGGTGACATCTCTGCTTTTTAGTGTGCTGTCTAGATTTGCCATGGCTTTCCTCCCCAGGAGCAAGCGTCTTTTAATTTCTTGGCTGCAGTCCTTGTCTGCGGTGATCTTGGAGCCCAGGAAAATAAAATCTGTCACTACCTCCATTTCTTCCCCATCTATTTGCCAGGAATTGAGAGGGCCGGATGCCACGATCTTGGTTTTCTTAATGTTAAGTTTCAACCCAACTTTTGCACTCTCCTTCTTCACTCCTAACAAGAGGCTCTTTAGTTCCTCTTCACTTTCTGCCATTAGAGTGGTATCATCTGCTTATCTTAGGTCGTTGATATTTCTCTTGGCAATCTTAATTCCAACTTTTGATTCATCTAGCCCTGCCTTTGTCATGATCTGCTCTGCATATAAGTTAAATAGGCAGGGCGACAGTATACAGCCTTGGCGGACTCCTTTCCCAATTTTGAACCAATCAGTGGTTCCGTGTCCAGTTCTCACTGTTGCTTTTTGACCTGCATATAGGTTTCTCTAGAATAGAATAGAACAGAATATAGAATGGAATGGAATAAATAGAATGGAATAGAGTACAACAGAATAGAATAGAATAGAAATAAAAAATAATATAATATAATATAATATAATATAATATAATATAATATAATATAATAATATAATATAATATAATATAATATAATATAATATAATATAATATAATATAATATAATATAATATAATATAATATAATATAATATAATATAATATAATATAATATAATATAATATAATATAATATAATAAAATATGGAATGGAGTGGAGTGGAAGAATAGAATAGAATAGAATAGAATAGAATAGAATAGAATAGAATAGAATAGAATAGAATAGAATAGAATAGAATAGAATAGAATAGAATAGAGCTGGAAGGGACCTTGGAGGTCTTCTAGTCCAGCCCCCTGCTCAAGCAGGAGAACCTATGCCATTTCAGACAAGTGACTGGTGGTCACAATACAAAAAAAGATAAGAGACTTTAGGAAAAGTGCAGAGATGAGCAATAATGATTAGTGGAGTGAAGGATAAGCGTATGATGAATTGTTGCAGGAACTGGGAAAGATGGTGTAGGTTCTCCTGCTTGAGCAGGGGGCTGGACTAGAAGACCTCCAGGGTCCCTTCCAGCTCTATTCCTATTCTAACAACTATGCCAAGAAAGCTCGTAAAATGGGGCAAAACTCACTTAACAGCTCGCTCACTTAGCAACGGAAATTTGGGGCTCCATTGTGGTCGTAAATCGGGGACTATCTCTACACCGATCCCATCCTTCCTACTGGGACTCCCTCCGGCTGTAGTGATGGACTACATTTCCCATCACTTGAAAGACCCCACTCGGATACCCCCCCCCCTGGGACCCCTTGATTTCTGACTGCCTCCTGCTCAGACTAGCCTAGCACGGCTCCTCGGACTACAAACTCCGC
Source organism: Vipera berus (assembly GCF_964194415.1). NCBI lineage: Eukaryota > Metazoa > Chordata > Lepidosauria > Squamata > Viperidae > Vipera > Vipera berus. Next base: position 4,739,644 of record NC_138204.1, read on the forward strand.
CACTTGGCCCAATTAGGTCCCCGGCTCGGAACCATGGGGTTTGTAGTCTTTGAGAGAGAGAGAGAGAGAGAGAGAGAGAGAGAGAGAGAGAGAGAGAGAGAGGATGGCTTCACCATGGAAACGGGGCGGAGAGAGAGAGAGAGAGAGAGAGAGAGAGAGAGAGAGAGAGAGAGTTGCCCGGGCAACGAGAAGCTCTCGCGAGAGCTTTGTGGGGTTTTGGTTTTTTTTTCTTTTCCTTCCCCTCCCGCCGGAGCCGCTCGAGGCGTGAGCGCGCGCCAAACGCGCGCGAGCCGCCCAGCCAATCAGACGGCGAGGGCGCGGCCACGTGAGGCGGCGCGCGGGGTCTGCGAACCGGAGCGCTTCAGCCGAGGTGCGTTGAGGGGAGCCGGCGGAGGAGGCCGCCCGGCTTGAGGCTCTCCCGGCCCGGCCTGGACCCACCCCCCCCTTTTTTTTCCCCCACCCGCACCCGAGTAGAAAGTCGGGAGGCCAATATCTCCGGGTCCCGTCATGCCGGAAAGGGGGAACCCGCCGGGGCCCCTCAGAATGTGGGGGGCAGGGATGGGGGAGCCTTTTCTCACCTAGGCCGCTGAGGGCCTCCGGCGGGACTTGACCCTGATGAGCCTCGGAGACGAGTTGGGGGGGGCGGGGAGTGGTTGGTTTGTGTTTTTTTGAAATGAAGGTGCGTCTTTGTTTTGTAAACCGCTCAGGTCTTTGGGGGCGGGGGGGGAGGAGGGGCTGCAGACCTCTTGATAATCCGAAAGGGAAGCGAATATGGTTGGTTCACATCAGGGGTCTTCAAACTTGGCCCTTTTGTGACTTGTGGACTTCAACTCCCAGAATTCCTCAGCCAGCATGGCTGGCTGAGGAATTCTGGGAGTTGAAGTCCACAAGTCACAAAAGGGCCAAGTTTGAAGACCCCTGGTTCACATGGTGTGGTAGGATGGAGGGTTTTGTTGTCACTGGGTGTTGGGGGGAGAGAGCACGGGGTGGGGGGTGGGGGGAGGCTCAGCTAATCTCAACGTACACGTGTTGTACTTGGACAATTTATTTATTTATTTTATTTATTATTGGGACTTATATGCCGCCCTATCTCCCGAAGGACTCAGGGCGGCTCACAACAATAACGTACAGAAGTTAAAATAAAAAAAATTAAAATTAAAGGCCCCTGTAGAATAAATAAAAATAAAATTTTTTTATTTTTATTTTTTTATTTAAAAGGTTGACTCAGCCTTCCATCCTTCCGAGGTAGGTAAAATGAGGACCCAGATTGTTGGGGGGCAATCAAGCTGACTTTGTAATAATGCCGCTTGGGGTGTGTGTGTGAAAGCCCTAACAAGCAGGCATATACATAGAATGAAGGCTACTGCTAAGCTTGTAAGCCGCCCTGAGTCTTCGGAGAAGGGCGGGATATAAATAGAATTAAAAATTTAAAAAAAATAATAAAATAAATTAAAAATTAGAGTTAAAAAATTAAAAACATAATTAAAATCCCTGTCAGTCCAGGTCAGCCAGGTGGAAAAGGAGTGTTTTGAGGCTGCGGCGAAAGAACTGGAGATCTTGGGCCATCCGAAGCTCATGGGGGAGCTGGTTCCAAAGGGCTGGTGCTCCCACAGAGAAGGCTCTCCCCCTGGGGGTCGCCAGCCGACATTGTCTAGCCGACGGTACCCTGAGGAGGCCTTCTCTGTGTGAGCGTACTGGGCGATGGGAAGTCGTTCCGGGCAGCAGATGGTCCTGCAAATATCCCGGGCAATAAAGGTTTATTTATTTATTTATTTAATATACCTAAGCGAGCCAGCAGGCCTTCCCCGCTTAGAAGACCCCTGATTTGTATATCAGGGTTGAAAGGAGAGGTCCTTGGTGTTCTGTGAGCTTGACTGTTTCCCTGCAGACGTTTCATGACCCAGCTGGGTAACATCATCAGTGCCAGAAGGGAGTGAGGTTGTCAGAGTGAAGGAAGTCAGAATGGGAGGAGGAGGAGGAGGACAACTGTGGGATCCTTGGTGCTCTCTGAGCTTGGTGGTTTTCTTGCAGACATTTCATGACCCAGCTAGGTAACATCAATGCTAGAAAGGAGGAGGACGACTTTGGGGTCCTTGGTGTTCTCTGAACTTGGTGGTTTTCTTGCAGATGTTTCATGACGCAACTAGATAACATCATCAGTGCTGGAAGGGAGTGAGATTTTCAGAGTGACAGAATCAGAATGGGAAGAGGAGGAGGAGGACTGTGTGGTCCTTGGTGCTCTCTGAGCTTGATTGTTTTCTTGCAGATGTTTCATGATACAGCTAGGTAACATCATCACTGCTAGAAGGGATTTTCAGAGTGAAGAAATCAGAATGGGAGGAGGAGGACTGTGGGATCCTTGGTGTTCTCTGAGCTTGGTTGTTTCCCTGCAGACGTTTCATGACCCAGCTAGGTAGTGTCATCAGTTCTAGAAGGCAGTGGAGGAGAAGGAGAAAGGAGGAGGGGGTGGTAGGAGGAAGAAAAGGACTGAGGTCCTTGGTGCTTCCCTGACCTTGGTTATTTTCTTGCAGACATTTCATTATCCCAACTAGGTTACATCATCAGTGCTAAAACGGAGTGGATTTTGCGGAATGGAGGACAGCAAGGACTATGGAGTCCTTGCCGATGTTTCATTACCCAAATAGGGAACATCTTCAGTGCACTGACTCTGGTCGCCAAGAAATCAACCAAGCTCTGAGAGCATCAAAAACCCGACAGTTCCACCCTGAGCTACAAATATTCTGTTCTGTCTGTAATGACAGTGAATTCCCCCTATTTCACAAGGGGAAAATTGCAGCAGAGATTTGTTAATGGACATTATATATATATAATATGTCCTCCTGAATATCTAATGGAGGTATTCATAGAGGACAGAAGAAGAGTATGTAAGAAGTAAAGCTGATTCCCTGCAGAACACTCACAGGTGGCTTCTCCCATCTGTTCCTAAAGGGGAAACTGTTTCTTGAATTGTCCAAAAGATAGAACTAAAAGAAGTTCACACATCAGGGAATGGCTTACAGAAGACAACATTTTTATTTTATTTTATTTATTTTATTAGATTTATATACCGCCCTTTCCCGAAGGACTCAGGGCGGTTTACAGGGCTTTTTAAAATCACACCAATACAAAATACAAAGTTAAAAGACAATTAAAAGATTAAATTATCCCTGAAAATAAAACCCCAGTTAAAATTCTCAGCCTGGGCCAGAGAGCTCAAAGAGCCAAGTCTTCAGGTCCCGGCGGAATGAACGCAGGTCAGGGGCAGTCCTGAGCTCCACTGGCAGCTGGTTCCAGAGGGCAGGCGCACCCACAGAAAAGGCCCTCCCCCTGGGTGTTATCCGCCGGCAATCTTTTACCGGCGGCACCCTGAGAAGACACTCCCTCTGCGAGCGCACTGGACGAAGGGAACTTGTGTTCCCTCAAATATCCCGGACCCAAGCCATTTAGGGCTTTATAGGTCATCACCAGCAACTTAAGTTTTCCCTGTGATTAATGATTTTTATTTAAACTTGTATCCCAACTTTATTTTTTTTATTTTATTTTAATTCCATTTATATCCCACCCTTCTCCGAAGACTCAGGGCGGCTTACAAGCTTAGCAGTAGCCTTCATTCTATGTATATGCCTGCTTGTTAGGGCTTTCACACACACCCCAAGCGGCATTATTACAAAGTCAGCTTAATTGCCCCCAACAATCTGGGTCCTCATTTTACCTACCTCGGAAGGATGGAAGGCTGAGTCAACCTTGAGCCTGGTGGGACTCGAACCTGCACTGATTGCAGGCAGCTGGTGTTACTTAAGGAGGCATTAGCCCACTGCTCCACCAAGGCTCTTTATCAAGATGGATTACTTAAATATCTCCCTTTATTTCTGTAATTATAGTTAAAATGGAATAAGGTTGAATTGGGAGAATGGTTGGGTCAAAGTCAACCAAAGAGACTGTGACAGAGTGAATTGCAACAGGTTACTCTAGTCTTGATCCGACACATTAATTACAATCCTACATTCACTAGAATTCTTAAATTTATTTAATCAAATTGACATGGCTGCCCATCTCACACAAGGTGACACTGGGCAGTGTACAACAAAACCAACCATAATTATTGAATATAAAAACTAATTAAAGCAATGAAATAACTAATTAAAACCAAGATTGTGAGAGGATTAATTAAGATTTCATACTAGTTATAATTTGGCTGTAACAAATCAAAATAAATATGAAATTTGTCTTCAAGCATTCCATCATTTCTTTAAAGGCAATAAATCCTGTTTCTAGCTAAATAATATGCCTATTGTTATGAAGATTTATCACTGGCTTCTAATACCTATTATCTGACTAATTCAATACTGCAAAATGTCTTAGCATTGTTAGTAGCTGACCTTCCATTAACAAGGGGAGGAGGAGATAAAGCCATTTTTTTTACAGATCAGTCCACACAGTAAAATTGGGGTTTTAATTGCTTGCTCTTTCTGTAATATTCTGAACCTATTTAAAAGTAGTTTCCAGCGATCTTGGAAGAGAACTAGAAATGTGTAGAGTTCATCATGACTGAATGGGTCAAATAGAGTGGATTTCTTAAAACACATGGTAGATTTTAAAGGAAATTTCTTTTGTGGTGAGATGGAGGGATAAACAAACTTGATACCTAAATAAAATTAAATAAAAAAAGGAAATCTGACTGCTGAAGTAGAATTAGCGAGATTATGAACTGTCTTGTTGATATTTAGTACTAATGGAACAATATTCCTGATTTTAGGTTTTGTGATCCTGAGACGGTAGTTGAAATATGCCCACAATAAAATTAAATGGCATTACTATTGACTTTCCATTTCCACCCTACAAATGTCAGGAGGAATATATGTCCAAAGTGCTTGAGTGCCTGCATAAGGTAAGCATTTGATGAAATCCTAAGTAAAGCATAATTCAGCCTGCATGTGTATCAGATGAAAGAAACTTTTGACGCATTACATGGGACTGCCTTTGAAGCTTCAAGTGATCAAAATGTCTCTGTTTTAGCAATGTTGCATCCATACTATGGATGTGCTTGGATGTGCTTAAGGTCCAATTCAAAATGCTGCTTATTACCATTCTAGAGCTTTACAGCCTCCAGGCATCAGACAGGACAGCAGCAGCAGCATCATCATTTAGACTCGTTTGGTCGCTGAACAGCGAGACCCTGGTGAAACGAGCACGGCAGCGCCTGCATTTTCTGTGTTGCATGAAAAAAGCACATCTTCCTTCCCCTGTCCTTGCCACTTTCTGCAGAGGGACGATCGAGAGCATCCTGTCCTATGGCATCACAGTCTGGTTTGGAAGCATCCCTGCTTCGGACAGGAAGGCGGTGCAGAGAGTGGTGAGGACGGCAGAAAAGATCCTTGGCAGTTTCCTCCCTCCCATCCAGGACGTGGCACAGAAGCATTGCTTGAGCAGGGTCCGCAAGATGGTCTGGGACACAACATGTGCTCTTCACAACCAGTTTTCCTTGTTCCCTTCTGGGAGGGGGGGGGGCTCCGTGGTATCCGAAGCAGAACATCCGGATTCAGTCACAGTTTTGTGCCATACATACAGTACTAACCTTGTGAACTCTGAAGCTTCCTCTTTCAGTTATGTTTTCAAGATGGACAGTGATTAATATATGTTATTTATATGTAAGGGCGAAAGTTTGTGCATGTGTTGTATATGGCATGTTTAAATGTGTGTTCTGTATGTGTACACTTTGGAGAACAAGCAACTATTTTTCATTTTTAACGTGTGCCAGTGTGCCCACAGTAAAAAGTGACAATCTATCTCAGCAGCTCCCAACCTTTTCTATACCCCACACCCCTAGAACGCTTCTGATATATTCTCGCACCCCTTAACAAAAGTTGGAAATAACGAATTATGCACGTACCCTATAATTTTTAAACTTCTGAACCCAGGTTTTTGCACACCGCTGGAATATCGTCTCGCACCCCAGGTTGGGAACCCCTGATCTATCTAGGATACCGGGGGCAGAGAGGTACAGTTGAGTATCAAAGAAAAGAGACTATTTGAAATGGTCCTTGGTGCTCTCTGAACGCGCTTGTCTTCTTGCAGACGTTTTCTTATCCAAACTAAGTAAGGTCATCAGCGCTAGTAAGGAGTGGGATTGGCTTTCAGGTTATATTCTGGTGTCTTGCCCTGTCCCTGTTGGTGGGGGTGGTCTTAAGAGATTCTTGGTTTGGGCTCTTCACTCTTGGCTTCTTTGATAGTTTCTTGACTGGGGGGTATTGTTTACTTCTTGATTGTTGATCTGATATTAATCTTGGGGTTAATCTATGCTCATTTAGGTGTTGATTGCTGGTGGAGAGGTGCTTTGTTCTTTTTGTTCTTTTGGCTAGTTGACTGTCTCTTTTACACAATCTATAGATATTGTTTATGTCAATGTGTCTTTTGATGGCTAATTTGTCACGGTGCCAAGCTTCTAGAAATTTCCTAGCATTTTTGGACCGTGGTTGGGAGTTGGGACGCCCTAGGGCAGTGATGGCGAACCTTTGAGAGACCGAGTGCCCAAACTGCAACCCAAAACCCACTTGTGTATTGTCGGGTGCCAGGTGGGCGTGGCCCATTGGGTCGGCGTGGCCCATTGGGTGGGCGTGGCTGCGGTGGTAACGGCAGACTGGGTGGGACTAGAAAGTTCAATCAATCGATTCCAACTTTGCAAGATCTTTTTTTTTCCTGCGAGAAGTTGTAATTGATTGAACTTTTTTTTTTTTTGCACACGGTGGTAGAGGCCTAAACCAAAAAGGTTTTATTTAACCCAGCTGAAGGCCTAGGGCTGGGGCGATGGCACACATGCCCACAGAGAGGGCTCTGCGTGCCACCTGTGGCACGCGTGCCACAGGTTCGCCACCACAGCCCTAGGGGGATGATTGAGGTGTTAGGTTTTTAGTCTTCCTTTGTTTTTTTATGGCTTGTAGTTTTATTATGGTGAGCTGCCCAAAGTCAGATGATAAGGGCAGCAGTACAAATCTAATAAACAGATCTTTTGATCTGAAAATGAAGGTGGCTTAAAGGCGCTCATCACGGACGTAAAACTGCAAGAAGAAAGATCCAGGTTAGTGCTAAATATTAAGAAGGGCAAGGTTATTTCGGTCAGAGTGCTTTGCGTGGCTTCATAACATTTCCTGCCAAATCTGACATAGCTGGTTGCAAAAATGACTGTTCTGCGATTTTATGGATTAACCCATTAAAATCTATGTATCATTTGCTAGATTTAGATTTCTTGAAAATAAGCTTACGAGGACTGAGTTTCGAGGGGTGGTATATAGCAGGGGTTCCCCAACCCCTGGGCCGCCCGTCCACTACCAGGCCTTAAGCCTTTTGGAACTGCTTTGAAAGCATTGCAGACATAATCAATACGATCTTCTCAGACCTGAAATTGGCTTAGTTAACTCTTTATCGTCATACAATTTTGGGGATTCTGCATATATTTTTACCCTAGGCAGAACAGATGCCTTTGGAACATACGAAACCTGCTTTGTATCAGTCCCTTCTCCTCGGTGCCAGTGAGATCTGGAAGCGGAGAAGTGGGTAGGTGGGTTCTCTTGATGAAGGAAAAGAAACACTTAAGAATCCCCTTACGTTCCTGCAGTCTGTTCCTAAATTTTTTAGTAAGTCAGAAAACACATTCTGCGCCTGCTTAATACCGCAAGGTAAATTGTTTTTTTTTTTTTTGGACCTACTTTGCTCACGGACCGTTTTGTAAATATTACCATTGCCCTACTCTGGGGACCTAACCTCATTTTGAAATTTGATTTGCAGAAGGATACCGTGGCCGTGCTATTGCGATAATGCTTATTCTTACTACTGGTAGGAGGGTGCTGTTCTCTCTAGGTGCCACAGTATAAAAGCTTGCATAATTTAAAATACCTTTGATTGATTCGTTTGCTTCTTACGGCTATGGACCGGAAAATGGATTTTTATTACGTCAGGCAAAGAGTTAAATGCAGATTGTATCCCATGATTGTATAAGCAGAATGCAGACTAATTTTGCCGCTGTTTGGCAGCATTTCGCTAGGGATAACGAACAATCTCTCGAACAGTATAGAGCAGACATGTCAAACACAAGGCCCGGGGGCCGGATCCGGCCCGCGAAGTGGTTTCATGCGGCCCGCGAAGCCATCCTGGAAACAGTGAGGGAACGGCCCCCACTGCCTTGGCCCTGGCCCAGAGACCCTCCTTCTGCCAGAGACCCTCAGATCTGTCCCACTCCTGCCCAGGCCCCCATAGGCACCCTTGATGCGAATGATGTAGAGCTGGCCATACCCACCCAGTAGGCCATACGCACTTTAGCCACGCCCACCCAGTAGGCCACGCCCACCCAGGCCACACCCACCTGGCCCCCTGAGGGCAACCGCAATGCTGATGCGGCCCTCAATGAAACTGAGTTTGACACCCCTGGTATAGAGACAGTAATTGGGCCAGGGATGGGCATTTTTTTTTAACGGTTGGTGGTGGTGGTGTCGCATTTCTCTCTGAAAACCATCTCCATGGTTGCCTGGGGCCGTGGTGGCGAACCTGTGGCACGTGTGCCACAGGTGGCACGCAGAGCCCTCTCTGTAGGCACGTGCCCCATCGCCTGTCCTAGGCCTTCAGCTGGGTTTTATAAAACCTTTTTGCTTAAGGCCTTTGCCGCCATTTGCAAAAAAAAAAAGGTTCACTCAATCAATAAATTTCAACTTCTCATGGAAAAAAAAAAGATCTTGCAAAGTTGGAATTGATTGATTGAACTTTTTAGTCCCACCCAGTCTGCCGTTACCACCGCAGCCATGCCCACCCAGTGGGCCACGCCCACCTGGCACCCACCCAATACATAAGTGGGTTTTGGGTTGCAGTTTGGGCACTCGGTCTCTAAAAGGTTCCCCATCACTGGCCTAGGGCATGGCCAATAATGTTACGGTGTCATTGAATGTCAGGTGGGTTAGTGGTAAGGAATGGGGACCACATTCTTTCAGGATTTTTCTGCAGATGGCAGAGAGCTATCATTTCCTCTCTTTAAGTGTGCAAAGTCCAACACACACACTCACACACACGCAACCCCAGGTTGGTCTCATCCACCTTGTGAGACTCTCGGAGCCATACAATGGGTTACTAAAGTGAAGACTGTACAGGGAGTCCTCAACTTAACAAGCATTCACTGTTCAAAGTTACAGCGGCCCTGAAAAAAAAAAGTGACTTACGACCCGTCTTCACACTTACGACCATTTCAGCATTCCCAAGCTCAGGTGATCCAAATTTCAGCACCTGGCAACTGGCACACATTTACGGAGGTTGCCGCGTCTCCGAGATCACGTGATCGCCATTGGTAACCTTCCCAGATGGTTCCGACAAGCAGAGTCAGTGGGGAAAACTGGATTCACTTAACGACCGTGCGCTTTTGGGGGCCAGTCACCAAGTACCATGTCATTCACTTAATCCCTGTAGTGATCCCCTTAACAGCCACGGCAAAAAAAAAAAAAGGTCACGACATCAGGCGTGACTTGCTTAACAACCGCCTTGCTTAGCAAATGGAAATTCTCTCCCTGACTGTGGTCGTAAGTTGAGGATTACTTGTAGATAGACAGGCTATAGAGCAGTGATGGCAAACCTTTTAGAGACCGAGTGCCCAAACTGCAACCCAAAACCCACTTAAGTATTGTCGGGTGCCGGCTGGACGTGGCCCCTTGGGTGGGCATGGCTGTGGTGGTAACGGCAGAATGGGTGGGACTAAAAAGTTCAATTAATCAATTCCAACTTGGCGAGATCTTTTTTTTTCCCTGGGAGAAGTATGATTGAACCTTTTTTCCCCCCCACTCGGCAGTGGAGGCCTAAAGCGAAAAGGTTTTATAAAACCCAGCTGAAGGCCTAGGACTGGGGCGATAGCACGCGAGCCCACAGAGAGGGCTCTGCGTGCCACCTGTGGCACCCGTGCCATAGGTTCGCCACCATGGCTATAGAGGGCTATCTGTGAAATAGATAAGGCCAAGACTTTTTCCTTCGCTGGGCTTGCAGTGTATGGTAGACGCCTGTGTGCCTTTTGTGACGCGCGTAGAATGACCGTGTGGAAATACCCTTGTCCGGTGCTTTAAGTAAATATTTATTTTCCCCAGTTTTCCCCCCCCTTCCTTTTCGTTCTCATTTCAGCAAGTGAATGGGATCTTGGAGAGCCCAACAGGCACAGGGAAGACATTATGCCTCCTTTGCTCGACCTTGGCATGGCAAGCCCACTTCAAGGATGCTGTTACCGCACAGAAAATTGCTCAGCGATTGAAAGGAGCCGAGCTCTTTCCGGATAAACCCTCGTCGTCTTGGGGCAATGCTGTCACCGGGACCGAAGTTTCAGGTATTTCCTGCTCATTTGGAAGGCCTCGTCACATTTACAAGGAGATTTTTGACCGTAGAGCAGGATGTAAGGATAAGAAGCAGCAGGTTGGCCATCTTTGGTGGGCACTCCCCAAAGCTAAAAGATTCTGGTCAAGAATACACACAGGGGTTAGAAAAAATGACAAAAAACAAAAAACCCATACAGATTTTAAGCCAGAATTATTTTTGTTAAGCATAATTGTAGGAAATTATGAGGAAGAGCGTATATATCTAATTTTACATGCATTAAGTGCAGCGAGAATTGCATTCGCTCATTGGAAAAACGAAGATTTACCAATGGAGGAAGAGTGAATTAAAAAAATATTAAGATTGTGCAGAAATGGATAGATTGACATTGAAAATGAAAGAGAAAGAAGATTCAGTATACTTTAGAACAGATGTCAAACTCGCAACATCACATGCTGTTGCGCAATGTATCGGGACGATTTTGCCATTGCCGGCAATGGGGTGGGCACGGCTTCCACATGACAAATCTGGTCTGCAGGCCAGCAGTTTGACACCCCTTCTTTAGAACATGGGATACCTTTTATCAATGGTTAGAAAAATGAGGTAGGGAGAAAGGAATTTAACACTTATTAGTAAGTTAAATGTTGGAACCTAGACAATGTGTTGCTGATAAAATATTAAGCACTTCTGATTATATATATATAATATATATATAATCACATGACATCACCACCACACAACCATTCAAAAAGCAAATCCGAACCCACAATGATAACGACGCACAACCACAAAACAGAAACCTAACTACAGCTGCAACTTCAGCCACTTTAAACCCCTCCAAACCACACAATAAGCAAACTGACACCCACTATAAAAACATGGCACCACCACAAACACGAAGCCGAACAAAAGCAGCACAACTCACCAGCTCAGGTCTAAGGCTGGCAGCTGAGACCAGCCCATCCACTCAAAACACACCCCCACCCAATCAGAACACACCTAATCCCCCACCCAATCAGAGCACACCTCCACCCACAGAACACACCCCCTCTGGCAGTTTAAAAAAGAGGAACAAACAGCCACTACCATATGCTTCTCCCAGAAGAAGGAAGCTGAAGCCACCAGCCTGAGGATGACGGATGGGATTTCGTCGAAATATATATATATGAAAGAGTTAATTAGCAAGGTCCATTCAAAAAGCCTTGACAAATACTTAAACATACATTTGCCTTGCCTTCCAGCTAATATAAGAGAGACAGAACCTGTGGCTCAGGAGGTTAAAACACTCCCTGATATACAATCAGCCCGGGTTCGAATCTCAGATAAAGGGTATGACTAACTGATGAGAACATAAATGAGTTCGAAATGATCATCTTAGCCTCCCAAATTCTTTATTAGCAATTTGAATAATTTGCACAAATAATGAGCTGTCATAAGTTGACTAGTTCCTGTGGATAAGCCCTGAGCCGGGCCAAAACAGGAATGAAAGAGTTAATTAGCAAGGTCCATTCAAAAAGCCTTGACAAATACTTAAACATACATTTGCCTTGCCTTCCAGCTAATATAAGAGAGACAGAACCTGTGGCTCAGGAGGTTAAAACACTCCCTGATATACAATCAGCCCGGGTTCGAATCTCAGATAAAGGGTATGACTAACTGATGAGAACATAAATGAGTTCGAAATGATCATCTTAGCCTCCCAAATTCTTTATTAGCAATTTGAATAATTTGCACAAATAATGAGCTGTCATAAGTTGACTAGTTCCTGTGGATAAGCCCTGAGCCGGGCCAAAACAGGAATGAAAGAGTTAATTAGCAAGGTCCATTCAAAAAGCCTTGACAAATACTTAAACATATATATATATATATATATATATATATATATATATATATATATATATATATATATATATATATATATATATATATATATATATATATATATATATATATATATATATATATATATATATATATATATATATATATATATATTGTGTGTGTGTGTGTGTGTGTGTCATATGTTAACTCTTAGATTACCTTGCTAGGCCCCAAACATGGGGCAAATCTTTATTTCCTGTTTTCAGCCTTATCGAACAGGCTGTAGTCACACCGGACAGTAAATTACTAACAAAGAATTTAGGGAGGCTGAGATGCATTTCTGACTCATTAGTCTTCGTCAGTCAGTCATACCCTTCTGAGATTCGAACCTGGGCTGATTGCACGTTAGGCAGTGTTTTTACTTCTTGAGCCACAGGTTCTCTCTCGCTTTGTTAGCTTTCTGCAAGGGGAGAAATATGTGTCATATGTTAACTCTTAGATTACCTTGCTAGGCCCCAAACATGGGGCAAATCTTTATTTCCTGTTTTCAGCCTTATCTCAAAGGCCATCGAACAGGCTGTAGTCACACTGGACAGTTCATATATTTGTGTAAATTACTAACAAAGATTTTATTCTTTGTTAGCAAGCCAAAAAAATTATACATATATAAATATAAATATTGTAAGCCGCCCTGAGTCTTCGGAGAAGGGCGGGATATAAATGGAATAAAAATAAATAAAAAATAAAAAATAAAAATATAAATAAGTAGCAGGTTGGTAGATACAGATAGTCCTCAACTTACAACCATTCGTTTAGTGACCGTTTGAACTTACAACATCATTGAGAAAAGCGACTTACAACCAGTCCCACATTTACAACCTTTGCAGTATCCTCTGATCTGATCAAAATTTGGGGGTGTGTGTAAAATGATTAGTAGCTCGGGATGGTGGTTGGCCTGTTGGTTTGATCTCTGAGCTTGGTGATTTGGCTGCCAACCTTTCATCTCCATATGGTGTGTGTATGTGTGTGTGTGTGTGTGTGTGATCAGTGTGCTTTGAATTGTGTTCACCTGTCAGAGCACTGGCCTTTTAAACACTTTCTTGTGTGATGTAATTGCAGCATCCTGGCCTCACACCATAACCCTTGGTGACTTTCCCACAATTTGCTTCCAACCAGCAAAGTCAACGGGGGAAGTCAGATTCGCTTAGTGGCAGTTGTGGTGTCCAGGGTTGCTTTGATTGCCAGTTACGACCTTCCCGGCCCAGTTTCTGACCAGCAAAGTCAACACGGGGAACTGGATTTACTTAACAGCCTCAAGATTCACCTAACATCTGCGAGCGGTTTGTTTAACAACTGCGGCAAAAGCGGTTAAAAAAAAACACAACCACTGGCCATAACTCCCTTAATTCCTGCTTTGCTTCTCAAGTGAAATCCTGGTCCGAATGGGGATTATAAGTCGAGGACTACCTGTAAGACTGGTCCCCTCTTTTCCTGCAGCACTTCAGAATTTTGAAAGTTTAGGGAAGATGGAAGTTGAAAGAAGTGCACCAGTAAAAATATTGAAATCCTTCTTTGCAGCAAAAGCAGAAATCGGTGATGAGAAAAGCTTGAGAATCCTGCCTGCCGTATGTTGTCTGGGGAGAACCTCAAGCACTGCAAACCAGGGCATCCATTTTCACTGTTGTTTGCGGATGCTTATCCAGAAGTGCTTCAAAGCAAATCTCCTTGTTGAAGATAGTAAAAAAAAAATATATATGCAATTTTCTCCGTTAGGTGGGCAGTTGGGCTGTAAATTCCCAGACTTTCTCCACAGGCTAAATTGTTACCATAGCACCAGCAAGGAAAAAAAAGAGACCTAGGATATATTTAGTTACTAAACACAAACTATTTTTTTTGTCTCCTCCTTTCTCCCTCCTGCACCCGTCTCACTTTCTCCGCTTGACAGTTTATTACAGCGATGTCCCTAAAATAATTTATGCCTCCAGAACACATTCTCAGCTCGCTCAGGTCATCAGTGAATTGAAGAATACTGTTTACAGGTAAAGAAAGAATTTCGACTTCAAGTGTGAACGATCCTGGGGTTTATAGCTGCCTCGCCTTATTTATTTCAGAAGCATGCTTGTTTATTACAGTGATCTGGGGGGGGGAAACAACGACAACCTGTCTTAGCCTGCAGCCACAGTAAAAGAACACATCCAAATAAAAAGCAGGACCGTACTGAATCAGACCAAAAGCTGATATTTGTCCAACATTCTCATCTGCAGAGACGAATCAAATTCTTGGAAGCCAACAAGCAGAACCTAATTGGAATAAGTACTTTGTCTCAACTGGTGCTTGGAGGCTATCGCAAATGATAATGGAGATCATAAATAGCTTAGACAACTGTTAGCCACTGGTGATTTATCCAGCTGAGCCTATTTCATCTCTTTAAAGCGGTCCAAGTTGGGGTCCACCACTCCCATCATGCAGTGCATTTCATGGTAGTTTTAATGATGCTGGTCGAAAAAGTGTTTTCTTTTTTATCTGTGAGGATTTATCTCCTTCAGCTATATTTAAGGATAACACAATAGCAGTTGGAAGGGCCCTTAGAGGTCTTCTAGTCCAACCCCCTGATCAGGCAGCAGATCTTAAACCAGGGGGTCCCCAACTCCCGGTCCGTAGACCAGCACCGGGCCGCGCCATGCCAGAAACTGGGCTGCGGAAACAAGCGAAGCCCCATCTATGGGATGCAGGCAAAACCACACTCCGGTCCGTGGAAAAACCTCTTTCCACAGAACCGGTCCCTGGTGCCCAAAAGGTTGGGGAGGTCGCTGCTGTATACTATTTCAGACAAATGGCTGTCCAGTCTGTTCTTAAAAACCTCCAGTGTTGAAGCATTCACAATTTCTGAAGGCAAGCCGTTCCACTGATTAATTGTTCTCACTGTTAGGAAATTTCTCCTTTAATTCCAGGTTGCTTCTCTCCTTGGTTAGTTTCCATCCGTTGCTTCTTGTCCTGCCCTCTGCTGCTTTGAAAAATAAGTTTGAAACGCCACCCCCTTCCTCTTTGTGTCAGCCCTTAGATCAGACATGTCAAACACAAGGCCTGGGGGCCGGATTCGGTCCACGAAGTGGTTTCATGTGGCCCACGAAGCCATCCTGGAAACAGTGAGGGAACGGCCCCCACTGCCTTGGCCCTGGCCCAGAGACCCTCCTTCTGCCAGAGACCCTCAGATCTGTCCCACTCCTGCCCAGGCCCCCATAGGTACCCTTGATGCAAAGGATGTAGAGCTGGCCATTCCCACCCAGTAGGCCATACGCACTCTAGCCACGCCCACCCAGTAGGCCACGCCCACCCTGGCCATACCCACCCGGCCTTCTGAGGGCAACTGCAATGCTGATGTGGCCCTCAATGAAATTGAGTTTGACACCCCTGCCTTAGATATTGGAATACTGCTATCATGTCACTTCTGGTCCTTTTCATTTAACTGGACTTCAGTATTTTCATAGAGGGCGAAGAGCATCTCTCTAGCCATATTGTATAGTTAGATGCCCATTTATCTCGCTTATTGCCTTACTCTGCCCCCGCGTTACTTTCCTGTTGTTGTTTTTTTAAGCTAAAACGGGCCACCTTTTTTTCCTTTTCTTGATCTGTGTTTTTACATTACATGGCAGTACTCTGGAACTTTTGCTGTTCTTGTTGTTCAAACAGGCCCAAAGTTTGCGTGTTGGGATCCAGAGACCAGCTTTGCATCCACCCTGATGTTAAAAAGCAGGAAAACAATCAGATGCAGGTAAAACTATAGGTGCAAAATGACGCCAGCCCAAGATTAACCTGCTGCTCTTGTGCTTGATAGGGAACTCAGTTCCCTAGTGCAACATTTAATTTTATCGTGTGTTTTTGCAAGTCCGGTTCGAAGCACTAACTTGCCCCTTCACCTCTGCAGGAACCCTGTCTTCCGATACTGTACATCACTTTCTTTTATAGTGAGCCGTGGTGGCGCAGTGGTTAGAATGTGGTATTGCAGGCTAATTCTGCCGATTGCCAGGAGTTCGAACCTGACCGGCTCAAGGTTGACTCAGCCCTTCATCCTTCTGAAGTCAGTAAAATGAGGACCCAGATAGTTGTGGGCAAGAGGCTGATTCTGTAAACCGCTTAGAGGGGGCTGTGAAGCAGTATATAAGTTGAAGTGCTATTGCCATTATTTGTCAACGCTGCTAACATCGGATGTTTTCGCATTGACAACAGATGGAAATGTAGCCATTTCCTTCCTTTCGCTTTTAGAGTTAGATGATGCTGGGGAAGGGGTGTGTGTGAATGAGAGTCCAGCTAGACATAACAACACTAAACTTAGCCTGAGAATCAAGGTTACTGAGCCCAGAGCTGATAAAGAATTGGCGGGCTGGAGGGCTGGAGAGGAAGCCTGTGCTTCAAGCTAATTGGGGAATGTGATTTATGATTGCTAATTGGAGGAGGGAATTGTGCTTTGATACTATGTGCCCAGGGGAGGGGAATTCAGTTTTTGGCTTCGATTATGTAAGTGCCGATATTATGCTACTTGAATGAAAGATTCTTTAAGGTAAACAACACCTCAAAGTTCTTTTGAAGAGTTTCATCTGTCGGAACCATGACATTATTATTGTTATATATCCTTTAGTAGACAGCTTCCTATGAGTGGCCTGGTGGCCTAAGTGGTGAAGATGGTTGCTTCCCACTCGGAAGGGCGAGAGTTCAATCTTAGTTTATTTTATTTATTTATTTAATTGATTTTATATACCGCCCTATTCCCGAAGGACTCAGGGCGGTTTACAGGGTGAATTAAAACAATACAAATAAATACAATTAACATAGAATTAAATTAAAACTAGCCACAATTAAAACAAATTAAAATTTAAAATTTAAAGTTAAATTAAAACCCCCTCAGTCCAGGCCAGAAAGATCAAATAACCAAGTTTTCAGATCCCGGCGAAATGAGCGAAGGTCCGGGGCAGTCCGAAGTTCTACCGGCAGTTCATTCCATAGGGCAGGCGCGCCCACAGAGAATGCCCTCCCCCTTGGAATCACCTGCCGGCATTCCCTAACCGGCGGAACCCTAAGGAGGCCCTCCCTGTGGGAATGCACAGGACGATGGGAGGCTGATGCTGCCAGCAGGTGCTCCCCGAGATAATCCGGACCCATGCCATTTAGGGCTTTATAGGTCATCACCAGCACCTTGAATCTCACCCGGAGGGGAACTGGAAGCCAATGCAGCTCGTGGAGAAGAGGTGTTACATGAGAGTATTGGGAAACTCCCATTACTACTCGCGCGGCTGCATTCTGCACCAGCTGAAGCCTCCGAGTGGTCCTCAAGGGCAGCCCCATGTAGAGAGCGTTGCAGTAGTCTAACCGGGAGGTCACAAGCGCATGAGTGACTGTGCGTAGGGTCGCAACTGGCGCACCAGGCGAACCTGGGCAAAAGCCCCCCTGGTCACGGCTCCTATATGATCTTCCAAACTGAGCCGTGAATCCAGGAGGACGCCCAAGTTACGAGCCCTATCAGCGGGGGGTAACACCTCACCCCCCATCATTAGCGATGGACAAAAATGGTTCACCCGAGATGCCGGTATGCACAGCCAGTCAGTCTTGGCAGGATTGAGTCGAAGCCTGTTTCTGTCCTAGGGTGCAAAGGAAAAATATCTACTGCCAACTCTGTGCATGGTGTCAGGAAGGGCATCCGGTCAATAAATGCCCAGCTCCATTTAGTCGCCCTGACTCTACCCCAAATTAAGGGATTACAGGGTCATAAAAAGAGAGTAGAGGGCTTCCTATGAAAGCAGGTGTGTCCAACCTTGGCTACTTTTAAGAACTGTGAACTCCCAGCATTCCCCAATCAACCCCGTGAAGGGTAACACGTCCACTATGCCACAGCTTAAGCAGACCAGTCTCCTCTGCAAGGAGTTGCAAACCATATTGCTGGGGTGAATTTAAACACAAGCCCTTAACGAACCTATTTTAGCTCCACGCTGTGATGCGCTGAACTGGATTTTAATTGATTTCGCAGATCCACTTGTGTCATATGAAAGTGTCAAGTCGCTCCTGTCACTTCTACAACAACGTGGAAGGTGAGTGGGGTGGATATTGACTGATGTTGAATAAGCTGGTTGTTGATGGGAACGTAACAGAATAACAGAGTTGGAAGGGACTTTGGAGGTCTTCTAGTCCAACCCCCTGCTCAGACAGGAAGCCCTACACATCATCTCAGACAAAATGGCATATAAATTTAATTAATAAATTCAAGGGTTCCTATATGGGTTGTATCATGAGGTTTTGAAGCAATAAACCTCAGTTTCGCTCTTCCACATTATCCTATTGTCACAGAATTGCAGCTAGTCCTCGACTTACCACAGTTGAGCTCCAAATTTCTGTTGCTGAGCCGTTTGTTAAGTGAGTTTTGCTCCTTTTTACACCACGTTTCTTGTCAGTTGTTAAGTGAGTAACACAGTTAAGTGAATCCGGCTTCCCCATCGACTTTGCTTGTCGCAAGGTCGCAAAAGCTCACCGCGATCACTGCGACCGTCATAAGCATGAGTCAGTTGCTAAGCCTCTGAATTTTGAGTATGTGACCGTGGGGATGCTGCAACGGTCCTAAGTGTGAAAAAGGGTCATAAATCTCTTTTTTTTCAGTGCCGTTGTAACTTCGGACGGATAACCTTTATTGTCATTTTTTTCCCCCTGTGGGCACAACAGCGTGCATTAAAGATGATGTTTATTAGGTAGAACATAGCTACTCAGCCACCGCGTACATGTTAGATGCTATAGTTTTTGCTGTAATGAAATAAGGGAAATTTGGGTTGTGAACATTATTTGGGATGTTAAAGGCTAAATTTGAATAATATAATTAAAATTAAAATTAGGTAAACTTTAATAACAGTAGATGGATATATCTCAGTGAAATTGAATTGACAAATTTTCCAACTGACCATGCTCTTTCTAGAAATGTATTAGTTTAAATTGGTTGTATGAAATGTTAAGGGAAATTGAGAAGGATGTTTTGATAATGGAACCTGAATTATGTACTGAAAACTCTGTTACTGAATCGCTGATTACCCAGTCATCACGATGCTTTCTAAATATGTAGAGTTTAACTGAAAAACCAATAAAACTTGTGGTTTTTTTTAAAAAGATGAAATTTAGCTGCTTGCTCTCAGAGGGTACACACACCTAACACACATTTAAAAGATACTATGTGCAACATGCAATGGTCACTGACCAAATTCTTGTAAGCTGAGGACTACTAAGAGGAGGAACTCTGTTGGAAGCTGCAGTCAAGTTTAGAAAAAGGTCAGGGATCTCTTCTCCTGGCTTGCCAGCTGAGCTTGTAACATGCTTGTAACGTGTTGAGTCCCTTTCATCTTGGAACAGGCGTTTTTTTTTAAAAAAAACACCAAAACCCTGTGGACGGGTGACGAATTAATGTTGTGGTGTTAATGCATGAATCAAATAAAAGCAGCAGGACTTGATTAAAGTGGACTCAGCACGGTAGGTAGAATCTCCAGTCCTATTAAACATAGCCGGTTTCCTTCAGGGTTCGCTGAGTGGATGTGCATCCTTATCGCTAATCGTTTCGTTCACCGATATCTCGAAGACGCATTTATTTTAAAGTAAACTTACAAGGGGAAAGGCGTAGCAAGGAAGTAGCATCGGCACAATTCCAGTAAATAGGTTCCATTTAAAAATGGTGCTGGTTGTGTATAGAAGGCTACTATGTTTGTCTGTTTGTTTGTATCCCACCTTTACTATTTTTACAAATAACTCAGGGTAGCAAACATATCCCAACACTCCTCCTATTTTCCCCAAAACAACAACCCTACGTGGTGGGTTGGGTTGAGAGAGAGTGATTGGCCCAAAGTCACCCAGCTAAGGCTGGACTAGAGCTCACTGTCTCCTGCTGATTGGCCCAAAGTCTCCCATATGGCTTTCATGCCTACGATGGAACTAGAACTCACCGTACCTTGGTGATTGGCCCAGTCACCCAGCTAGCTTTCATGCCTAAGGTGGGATTTGAACTCACTGTCTCCTGGTGATTGGCCCAAAGTCACCCAGCTAGCTTTCATGCCTAAGGCAGGACTAGAACTCATTGTCTCCCAGTGATTGGTCCAAAGTCACCCAGCCGGCTTTCATGCCTAAGGCTGAACTAGAACTCTCAGTCTCCCGGTGATTGGCCCAAAGTCACCCAGCTAGCTTTCATGCCTAAGGCAGGACTAGAACTCACTGTCTCCTGGTGATTGGCCCAAAGTTACCCAGCTAGCTTTCATGCCTAAGGAGGAACTAGAACTCTCCATCTCCTGGTGATTGGCCCAAAGTCACCCAGCTAGCTTTCATGCTTAAGGCAGGACTAGAACTCTCCGTCTCCTGGTGATTGGCCCAGAGTCACCCAGCTAGGTTTCATGCCTGAGGCGGGACTAGAACTCAGCCTCCCCCTTTCTAGCCTGGTGCCTTAGCCACAGCTACCATGGTATCAAAATTACACCATGTCCCCCATCCAGCCTTTCCGGAGCCCCAAGTCAAGAATATGCTTCTAGCAAGAGGTATTATCAAGCCCCCACATAGCTAACAAACTCAAGACACTCCATTTTGTTCCTTGCTGTCCCTCCTTGCTTTTGAGGAAAATAACAGGAGCCCTACAAGGTAGACCAGTCTTACGAAACCAACGCCACTTTGCTCAGTGTTATTTTTATCGTATTAGCTACCGGTATACTACAGATGGTCCTTGACTTACAACCTTGCCCATTATGGTTATAAGTCATGACAATTGTAAAGGAGGCCATCACGTGAGCAGCCTGATTTTATGGCCTTTGTTTGCGGCAGTTGTTTAGTGAATCCCCATGGGTTGTTCAGTGAACCTGCAGTCATTAAGCAATTACATGGTCATTAAGCAAACCCATTGTTTTACTACTTCATGCTTTTGTGGGGGGGGGAAAGGAAATTGTGGTCACGTGACCACAGACCACTGCAAACAGCCATACTGTCAGGACCCACCTCAATCCGCATCTTAGGAAATAAGAACTCTTGGATGCAAGTTTAGTCCAAAAGGAAAATGTTTACTAGGATGGAATCGATTGTGGCAATACAAGACGGAATCTAACAAAGTTACATTTCAATCCTATATAAAGCATTCCCATTTCAGCCCCTCCCCTCATCCATTTGGTCAGATGTCAGGCCCTTCCATGGGAAAGGGAACTCTCCTTGGTTTTATGGTTATTGCTTCCTTTTTTGTTCAAATGTTCCCTGTTGTTTGAAGATGCCTAAAGTCTATCCTCTCCCCCCCCCCCCTTCGGAGAGATGGCAGAATCCCCAGAATAAGCACATTGTTCTACCTATACATTTATGAAATGTGATATAAATGGATTCTGACACATACCTCCAGGCCAGTTGCTGAGCTCCCAAAATACCTGACTCGGGGCCTGCCAACCGTTGGAACTTTGGAATCAGGTCACAAGTCTGCTAACTTTGGACAGTTGCTAAGCGATTGGTCGTAAGTCAAGGATTATCCATAACAGAATCTTGCAAGTCTGACTGTGCTTCTTCCTCTCCCCCCCTCCCCCAAATCTCCCTTCATGGATGTGAACTAGGTAGAGGGCTCAAATTATTTTCTTGACCTCAGTTCAAGCACCTCTATCCATCCTTGGTTTTTCCTCCTGACTTGAAGGCCGTTCCTTCTGCAAAAACCTTGTGCTAATGTTTTAACGTTACAAATCATGCCAGATGATGTTTTGCTTAAAAAGGCCTTCTATGAATTTATACCCAATTTGTATTTTGAGTACAAGATAAGCACACAGTTGATCCACTGTTAGCATTAGCCCTTCCCTGAGGAAAGTGGGAGAAATAGGAAAGATAAATTAGATTTTGACTACCCAGGTTCTTTTAGCCTGAAGACTAAACCAGGATTTTTCTATTTATCTGCTCTCACATAAGAGTACCAGTGTTTTATCAGGCCTCGGGTGCGCCACAGACTTGATGCTGATTGACGAGAGACCAGGACAGCGACGCTTGCAATTGTATTAACTTCCAATATACAACCTCATTATATTTTTTTCCCTTTTTTCATGTAGAAAAAAGCACCGAGAAAGACCTGATCAATCACATCTTGGACATTGAAGACCTGGTCAAAAATGGAAACAAACACAGGTCTCTTCTTCTTTAAACTCTTGTCTTGCTTTCTGGGAGGACATAGCTCAATAACTGCGTGGCTTAAGCATTGAGCCGAAATGGCAAAAGGGAAACCAGATTTATCCGCATAGTTTACAGAACCGAAGGCCAGTTTGATGCTTTTTTTGCTGAGATTGTGCTGAAAGCACGCTCAAGTCATCCATTGGTCCGACCGGGTTCACGAGTACACCAGGTTATTTTACGTGCCTTATCGTGATTGTCCATAAAGCAAACTTTATATTGCTCGTTACAGGTGGCCTTGTGAGATTCCCAACTATTGTTTCCTTAAGCTTATTTAACACCTGTGTGAAGCTGGGCAAGGTCACCATCTCTTGGTACAAGTTACGTTTCATCACAATGCTGAGGACACCTAACAATAGCACTTAGGCTTATGTAGCATTCCATAGTGCTTTACAACCCTCTAAGCGGTTTACGGTGTCAAGCTTCTTGCCCTCAACATTCTGGGTCCTCCTTTTACCGACCTCGGAAGGATGGAAGTCTGAGCCCTCTTGAACTGGTCAGGCTCGAACTCCAGGCGGCGGGCAGAGTTAGCCTGCAGTACTTCGTTTAACCATTGTACTTACCAGGGCTCCTAGTAATACAACTCTACCCCAGGCCAACTAAATGATGCTGTCCAGATTCTTTCTCGAGTGTCATGAAGGCTGTGGGAATGTCAATGGGGGAGAACAAAATTTATTTTTTTATTTACATTTCATATTTCTTAGCCATCCATCCCTTTCAGAGAGGAGTTGTGGGTGGCGTACAGTATAATCAGTGAAATTTAACACTAAGCCGAGAATTCATTTAAGATTTATTTATTTTATTTGGAATATTTAACAGGGCCGCCTGCTCGCTCACAGCGACTCTAGGCAGCTTGCAAGAGTAAAAAACAAAATAGAAAATAAGTACATAAATAAACATAAAAATAAGATATAAAACAATGCCACCACACACACCACTCCCCTCCCGGGCGACAGCACACAATTAAATAAACCGTTTCATGGGCTCCATCGCCCTCTGGGTTTCCTGGGCCCAGTTGCAAAACCACGTCTTCAGGGCCTTCCGAAAGATTGCCAATCTAATTTCTGCAGGGATAATGTTCCAAAGAGAGGGAGCCAGCACGGAGAAGGCCCTTCTGGGTCCCGCTAGATCAGGGGTGTCAAACTTGCCACGTCACGTGACGTGTCGTGACATATCGCGACTTTTTCCCCATTGCCAGAGCTGGGGCGGGCGCGGTTTCAGCCTGACGCATCCAGCCCGCCGGCCAGCAGTTTGACACCCGTGCGCTAGATGTACCTCCTAAGGCAGGGGTGTCAAACTCAATTTCATTGAGGGCCGCATCAGCATTGCGGTTGCCCTCAGGGGGCCGGGTGGGTATGGCCAGGGTGGGCGTGGCCTATTGGGTGGGCGTGGCTAGAGTGCGTATGGCCTACTGGGTGGGCGTGGCCAACTCTACATCATTGGCATCAAGGGTGCCTATGGGGGCCTGGGCAGGAGTGGGACAGATCTGAGGGTCTCTGGCACGAGGAGGGTCTCTGGGCCAGGGCCAAGACAGTGGGGGCCCTTCCCTCACTGTTTCCAGGATGGCTTCGTGGGCCACATGAAACCACTTCGTGGGCCGAATCCGGCCCCCGGGCCTTGTGTTTGACATGTCTGTCCTAAGGGGATGGGACCCGCGGCACTTCCTTAGCTCCTTGCTCTAGTACAGTGATGGCGAACCTTTTAGAGACCGAGTGCCCGAGCTGCAACCCAAACCCCACTTATGTATCATTAGGTGTCGAGTGGGCATGGCCTATTGGGTGGCCGTGGCTGTAGTGGTAACGGCAGACTGGGTGGGACTAAAAAGTTCAATCAATTCCAACTTTGCGAGATCTTTTTTTCCCGTGAGAAGTTGAAATTGATTGATTGAACCTTTTTTTTTTTTGAACACGGCAGCGGAGGCCTGAAGCGAAAAGGTTTTACAATACCCACCTGAAGGCCTGGGACTGGTGGGATGGCGCGCGTGCCCACAGAGAGGGCTCTGCGTGCCACCCGTGGCACGCGTGCCATAGGTCCGCGACCACGGCTGTAGTTAGTAGGCCAGGTGGATGTAATCGGCAAGAGACGATTCCTCAGATAACCTGTTTCCAAGCCACAAAGGGCTTTCAAGGTGACAACCCCGGCACCTTACATTTAAAAGTCTTAAAATATAAAGATAATATCTATTTATATTTTGTAATTAAGTACGGAATATATGACTTGGGCTCCACCACAGCAAGGCTGAATGGCTGTGGGTTTTAAGGCCCTCAGGACTGGGAGATTTTTCGATCTTCAGCCTTGCACGAAGGGTCTTTTTCCCCAGTCAGACTTGAGGTGCAACGTGTGTGTGTGTCTGTGTCCTCCTGGCCTCACAAATTCTGATCAAAGAGCAGATGGTAACAGCAGAGAGGAGAACCTTTGCAAGAGTTCATCTCGGGCACCGGCTGCGCCCATTCCTGGACCAGGAGGCCTCGTTCACATCCCAGTGATTCATGCCTTAGTCATCTCATTTGTTTTACTGTAATGGACTCTACGTCGAGTTCCCTTGAGAAGCTGCAGCTGATGCAGAATAAGCGGCGTGGGCACTTTGGGTCATTTCTCATTACTTCTATATAACCACAGTGCTCCCAATGGGATTCTGGATGCAATTGAAGATGCTGGTTGCTACCTATAAAAACCATCCACAGCGTAATCTCTGGTTTATTTGTGGGACCGTCGTGTCTTCCTTTTTCTTTGCTCGCCTCACCAAATGTAGCAGGAAAGACGTTCCTCTGAGTCCATTAAACAACGCCACCTCGTTAGGCCCAGGAGTTGTGCTTTCCCTGTGGCGTCCCCAGGCTACAACCAGTGGGATTCAAATATGGGAACAACCAGTTCTCTGCACGGATGCCGCTTCCGGAAGTCCGTTCTGGGCCCGGGCAACGAAAAATTAGCTACCGGTTCTGCCGAACTGGTGCGAACCGGCTGAATCCCGCCACTGGCTACAGCCATGATGTTGTTGGTGGTCCTGACCTTGTGGATCTCTTGTAAGGCATTAAAGACCTGGCTATTCTCACCGACCATGTGATTGAGCAAGCTTTGCTAGTTCAATCTTGGTTAATGTTCCTTAGGAACTCGATTTGTTTCTGACCTTGGATACTATGTTTTTTGTTGTTGTTGTTGTTAGCCTGCTTTCTATTTGAGCGGTCTTTGGTGCTGTCTGAGCTGAGTTGTTTTCTTGCAGGTGTTTCATTACCCAAACTACAATCCTCAGTGCTAGAAGGGGGAATGCACTGATGGGACATCACCTAATTTGGGTAATGAAACGTCTGCAGGAAAACCACCAAGCTCCGAGAGCACCAAAGAGGCCCCCTCATTTCAACCCTGAGCTACAAATATTCTCCGTTATTTTTATTTCTTGTAAGCTGCCCAGAATCGCTTTGGGGCCATAGAAGATTTTATAAATTAAACCAAACCATCTGTGACCCATTGGTTCACCCTTCCAGGGAAACCTTTTTATCTAAAGGAACGGAATGATCAAGGGCAAAATAGCAATAGGAACGGCAGTGACTTCCGACTTCCAGCTGGCTTGACTGCATTCTGACCATCCTCCAGCAGTCAGTGGTGGGATTGGTCTACCTGGCCTCTGGAAGGCTAGGGCAGGACCGAACTCCAAGGGCTGAAGGAGGGATTGGTTTACCTGGCCTGTGGAAGGATTTGTCTCTTGAACGTCTGGACAGTAACGCAGTGGCGCAACCACTTTGAACGACCACAGATTTGCCAAATTTCAATCCCACAGTCGCCAGATTTTGGACACATTCTGTAAATTAGCTTATTTCAGCTAGCTTGGTTCAAAAATGGCTGTCTTATGGTGCACAGTCTCACCCAGTTAAAGGTTACGAGAGTTTTAGTACCATATTAGATAACCTGTGTTGCAATGTATGGCAGTGAAAGTTGGACCATAAGAAAGGCTGAGCGCCAAAGAATTGAAGCCTTTGAACTACGGTGCTGGAGGAGACTCTTGCGAGTCCCTTGGACTACGAGGCGATCAAACCGGTCAGTCCTAGAGGAGATCAACCCTGACTGCTCTTTAGAAGGCCAGATCCTGAAGCTAAAACTCAAATACTTTGGCCACCTAATGAGAAGGAAGGACTCACTGGAGAAGAGCCTAATGCTGTGAAAGGTGGAGGGCAAGAGAAGAAGGGGACGACAGAGAATGAGGTGGCTGGATGGAGTCACTGAAGCAGTAGGCGTGAGCCTAAATGGACTCCAGAAGATGCTAGAGGACAGGAAGGCCTGGAGGAACATCGTCCATGGGGTCGCAATGGTCGGACACAACTTTGCAACTAACAACAACAAAGATAACCCATGACCCCTGGGTCCTCACTTCAGAGATATTTCCTGACCAGATTCCTCAAATGCCTTCAACTAGGGCTGAACTTCCCATGTACTGGGAAAGTTCTTAAAAATTCAGAGACCTTTTCAGAGATGCCTTGGAAGTAGCCCACATTGAACTGCGTGTAGCACCGTCAAACATCAGGAGCTGACCGGGCAAGTTGTTCTACGACATTTTGTATTAGGTCACAAACTGTTTTATGATCGTTTTGATGTAGAATGTTTTACAAATTTGCCAAATGTCAATTTCATGGGAGCCACGGGTGGCAATTTTTGGATGCAATTCTGTAAATCTATTTGTGGTACCTTGGTTGGAAATGTTTTGCTTTATAATACACCGTTTCATTGGGTTAAAAATTACAGATGCGAGCATTTTAGAAGTTTATAGGTTGGACTGATAAATAATGTGACTTTTGCCATTGGGACTGATGAATATAGAACCTATTATCTACAGCAGAGTCTTCAAACTTGGCCCTTTTTTGACTTGTGGACTTCAACTCCCAGAATTCCTCAGCCAGGCACACGTGCCTGGCTGAGGAATTCTGGGAGTTGAAGTCCAGAAGCCATAAAAGGGCCAAGTTTGAAGACCCCCGATCTACAGTAAAGAATGTCATGAACCATGTTCATGGTGGGAGATTCCAATATATTGTACATGTACGTAAAAGTATTTATTGAGCTCCACGTTTCCTGCGGTCTGCTGCCAACTTTCCTATTGCAATATTTTTCAACCTTGGCATCTTTTAAGACATGAGGGCTTCAGCTCCTAAAACTCCTCAGCCAGTCGAAGTCCACGCATTTTCCAGTTGATAAGGTTGAGAAACACTGACTCTTGTATACTCACCAATCTCCTCAGTCTTTGCGTTCCTTCTTATTTCCCCCAGGGCTTTCCCCCAGGTTTTTGAGTTTCAGCATCTTTCTACAGACTCACGGCCTCATTATCCATACTTTTGTTATCCTTGGTTGTAGGCTAAAATGGAACTTAACAAATTACAAGGAGCAGCATTATGTCAGTATTAAAACAATTGGATGACCGAAAATGCCGGAATAGCCCTGTGGCGGCTGTTTTGACTTAATAGCGCCTAATGCATTTAGGGCCAAATCACAACTTAGATGTCTTGGCATGTAGCATTCTGGTCATCCATTAAAAAGAT
The DNA here is from genome assembly GCF_964194415.1 of Vipera berus. Taxonomy (NCBI): domain Eukaryota; kingdom Metazoa; phylum Chordata; class Lepidosauria; order Squamata; family Viperidae; genus Vipera; species Vipera berus. The sequence continues at coordinate 4,767,504 of NC_138204.1, forward strand.
GGCAGGCAGTTCTTGTTAAAACACAATATTGAAAACAATTTAATTTAGATGGCTTTGTGTAATTTTTTCCCCCCATTTCTCTTTAAACAGAGTTTGCCCTTATTATCTTTCTCGGAGTTTGAAACAGCAAGCCGATATCATTTTTATGCCTTATAACTATCTGCTGGACTCAAAGGTATATGTTCGTTCTGTCTGTCTGTCTGTCTGCCTGCCTGCCTGCCTGCCTGCCTATCTATCTATCTATCTATCTATCTATCTATCTATCTATCTATCTATCTATCTATCTATCTATCTATCTATCTATCTATCTATCTCTGTAGTAGTCCTTGACTTACTACAGGGGTCTTCAGATTTGGCCCTTTTAGGATTTGTGGACCTCAACTCCCAGAATTCCTCAGCCAGTGTGCCTGGCTGGGGAATTCTGGGAGTTGAAGTCCATAAGACGTAAAAGGGCCAAGTTTGAAGACCCCTGACTTACTACCACAATGGCAACCAGAATTTCTATTGCTAAACAAGGCAGTTGTTAAGTGAGTTGTGCCCAATTTTATGACCTTTGTCCCTTGGTTGTTAAGTGAATCATGCAGTTGTTAAGTGAATCCGGCTTCTCCCATTGCCTTTGCTTGTTGGAGTATAGGTAGTCCTTGACATACAACCATTTATTTAGTGACTGCTTGAAGGGACAGCGGCACTGAAAAAAATTGACTTATGACCGTTTTTCATGCTTAACAACCGTTGCAGCATCCTCTTGGTCATGTGATCAAAATTCAGACGCTTGGCAACTGACTCATACTTGCGACGGTTGCAGCATCCCCTGGGGGGATCCCCTTTTGCAACCTTCTGACAAGCAAAGTCAATGAGGAAGCCAGATTCACATAACAGTCACTTTACTAACTTAACCATTTCAGTGATCCACTTAGCAGTCGTTGCAAGAAAGGGCGCAAAATGGAACAAAATTCACTTAGCAACACAGCAGAAATTTTGGGCTCCATTGTGGTCACAAGTTGAAGACTACTTGTATCGTAACTAAGTGAGACCAAGTGTTGTGTTTTGCTCTTTCATAGAGTCGAAGAGCTCACAACCTCGACTTGAAGGGGGCCGTAGTAATACTTGATGAAGCTCACAATGTGGTAAGTAAAGATACAGTTGGCTTGTTCCTACTTTGTGCTCTTTGGAAAATATTTAGGTTCCCCTTTTTGCAGACAAGTCTTATTAATCAACATACATACATACACATACATACATACATACATATATGTAAAAAAGATGTTGAGACTCTAGAAAGGGTACAGAGAAGGGCAACAAAGATGATTGGGGGACTGGAGGCTAAAACATATAAGGAACGGTTGCTGGAATTGGGTATGTGTAGTTTAATGAAGAGAAGGGTGAGGGGTGACATGATAGCAGTGTTCCAGTATCTCAGGAGCTGCCCCAAAGAAGAGGGAGTCAAGCTATTCTCCAAAGCCCCTGAAGGCAGGACAAGAAGCAACGGATGGAAACTAATCAAGGAGAGAAGCAACCTGGAATTAAGGAGAAACTGCCTGACAGAACAATTAACCAGTGGAACAACCTGCCTCCAGAAGCTGTGAATGCTCCAACCCTGGAAGTTTTTAAGAGGAGACTGGACAGCCATTTGCCTGAAATGGTGTAGGGCAGGGGTGTCAAACTCAATTTCATTGAGGGTCGCATCAGCATTGTGGTTGCCCTCAGGGGGCCAGGTGGGTATGGCCAGGGTGGGCGTGGCCTACTGGGTGGGCGTGGCTAGAGTGCATATGGCTTACTGGGTGGGCATGGCCAGCTCTACAGTACATCATTGGCATCGAGGGTGTCTATGGGGGCCTGGGCAGGAGTGGGAGAGATCTGAGGGGGAGGGTCTCTGGGCCAGGGCCAAGGCAGTGGGGGCCATTCCCTCATTGTTTCCAGGATGGCTTTGCGGGCCACATGAAACCACTTTGCGGGCTGGATCTGGGCCCCGGGCCTTGTGTTTGACATGTCTGGTATAGGGTTTCCTGCCTGAGCAGGGGGTTGGACTAGATGACCTCCAAGGTCCCTTCCGACCTTCTTCTTCTTCTTATTAATAATAGTAATAATAATATTTCAAGAGACTTTAAGCAGGCAAGAGACAGTCATTAGACAGATCCTTCAGCAATAAAATGATGGAAAGGCTGAATCACCAAAAACATGCAGTAGAGAATTTGTGTAATAATGATAAACTGTAAAACCACCTCCTTGGCAGAAGGAGCATATATATATATATTTCTAAGTTTAATTTGGACATATTTTACAGTCTGGCCACTTGCTCCCTTAGAATTCTTATATTGGAAGTTATTTCCTTTATTACTAGATCTTAGGGGTGGAATGGAGGATATTATTATATTTTTATCTCATTTCCTCAGGTGACCAGTTGTTAAAATGTTATTTAATACTAAATGAGCAAGCACAGTCGGATTTAAGTTGTTTCTGCGTAAAAGACTTTACAGAATGCAGACCTTTACAGAACTGTTTTTTGTTCTATTACAAGGCTTACAGTGGCCTCTTTATTTATTGGGTTTCCTGGCTGCCAACTGCATGCAGATTCATGGCAGTTTACCACAAAATTAAAACTTCCCTGGTGTAGCAGAAATATATAAATAAAGCAATAGGCACATTAGGTCTGGAACACTCTTGGCACCATAAAATTGAAGCATCTATGGTAAGAACAAGCAAAGGCCAAACTAAATGGGATCAAAACATGGTTAAATTATCATCAACAGCATGATACCCGTTACAGACAGCAGCAGAAAAGAGATCCACAAATTTGAAATAAAGTAAGGTTCTATATTTAGGCAAGAAAAAACAAATGTACAGGTATAGTATAGGGCAGGAGTAGGCAACCTCGGCTCTTTTATGACTCATGGACTTCAACTCCCAGAGTTCCTGAGTCAGCTATGCTGACTCAGGAATACTGGAAGTTGAAGTCCATGAGTCATAAAAGAGCCGAGGTTGCCTACCTCTGGTATAGGGGGTACCTTGCTCAATAGTAATAACTATTGTCCAGTCTCCAACCTTCGCTTTTTGGCGAAGGTTGTTGAGAGTGTGGTGGCGCATCAGCTTCCTCTGTTCCTGGAGGAAACTGATTATCTGGACCCGTACCAATTGGGTTTCAGGCCCGGATACAGCACGGAGACGGCATTGGTCGCGCTGGTGAATGATCTCTGGAGGGCTCGGGACAGGGGTTGCTCCTCTGTCCTGGTCCTATTAGATCTCTCAGCGGCTTTTGATACCATCGACCATGGTATCCTACTGCGGCGTCTCAGGGGGTTGGGAGTGGGAGGCACCGTTTTACGGTGGTTCTCCTCCTATCTCCTGGGCCGTTCGCAGTCGGTGTTGACGGGAGGGCAGAGATCCGCCCCGAGGCCTCTCATTTGTGGAGTTCCTCAGGGGTCGGTTCTCTCGCCCCTCCTGTTCAACATCTATATGAAGCCGCTGGGTGAGATCATTCGTGGTTTCGGGGTGGGGTATCATCAGTACACTGATGATACCCAACTTTCCACCCCGAACCAACCCAGCGATGCCCTCGCCGTGATGTCCAGGTCTGGATGGGGAGAAACAGGCTTCATCTCAATCCTGCCAAGACTGAGTGGCTGTGCATATTGGCATCTCGGGTCAACCAGACTATTCCATCTCTAACGATGGGGGGTGAGGTGTTACCCCCCGTTGATAGGGCTCGCAACTTGGGCGTCCTCCTGGATTCACGACTCAATTTTGAAGACCATATAGGAGCCGTGACCAGGGGGGCTTTTGCCCAGGTTCGCCTGGTGCGCCAGTTGCGACCCTATTTGGACCGAGATGCCCTACGCACAGTCACTCATGCGCTCGTGACCTCCCGTTTAGACTACTGCAACGCTCTCTACATGGGGCTGCCCTTGAGGACCACTCGGAGGCTTCAGCTGGTGCAGAATGCGGCCGCGCGAGTTGTAATGGGGGTTTCCCGATACTCCCATGTAACACCTCTACTCCGCGAGCTGCATTGGCTTCCGGTTGCCCTCCGGGTGAGATTCAAGGTGCTGGTGATGACCTATAAAGCCCTAAATGGCTTAGGTCCGGGATATCTGAGGGAACACCTGCTGCCGGCATCAAGCTCCCTTCGTCCAGTGCGCTCCCACAGGGAGGGTCTTCTCAGGGTGCCACCGGTAAGAGATTGCCGGCGGGTAACACCCAGGGATAGGGCCTTCTCAGTGGGGGCGCCTTCCCTTTGGAACCAGCTGCCAGTGGAGCTTAGGACTGCCCCCGACCTCCGTTCATTCCGCCGGGGCCTGAAGACCTGGCTCTTCGAGCTCTCTGGCCCAGGCTGAGGATTAATCTTATTTTAACTGGGGTTTTATTTATGCAGGGACAAATATAATTTTTTAAAAATTTGTTTTTAACTTTTGTATCTTGGTTTTTTAATCACCCTGTAAACCGCCCTGAGTCCTTCGGAAAAGGGCGGTATATAAATGTAATAAAATAAATAAATAAATAAATAAAGTGCGAGAGGGATCTCGGAGTCCTAGTGGACAATCCCTTAGATATGAGCCAGCAGTGTGCTGCAGCTGCCAAAAAAGCCAACACAGTGCTAGGCTGCATTAACAGAGGGATAGAATCAAGATCAAGTGTAGTGTTAATACCACTTTACAATGCCTTGGTAAAGCCACACTTGGAATACGGCATCCAGTTTTGGTCACCACGATGTGAAAAAGATGTTGAGACTCCAGAAAGGGTACAGAGAAGAGCAACAAAGATGATCAGGGGGCTGGAGGCTAAAACATATAAGGAACGGTTGCTGGAATTGGGGATGTCTAGTTTAATGAAGAGAAGAATGAGGGGTTCGGAACCAGGTCCTAAGAACCTTTTGTGGGTTCTGTCATGGCTTTGACAGGTGCTAAGTCAAGGACTACCTGTTTCATCCTCTGGGAAATATTCCCTTTTTTGCACCGCCTCCAAATCATTCTTAAAACAAGTTGATAACGACTGCTAGGGTATTCTGGTCTAAGGAGTGGGTTCCCTTTACACCCCTGCTGAGTCTCGCTTGGCTGTGCACCATTAAATGAAAAAAACACGAAGTGTAAATGATTAATTTGAACGGAGAGCGCATCTTAATGGCAATACCTGCTGAGAAACACCCTAGTTTGTTATCCAGGGATAATTCTAAGAGTACATTTTGAATTAAATGTGCCGAGGTTGGCTTCCAGATTTGGCACGATGTGTGTTCTTGTTGAAAAACGGGAAACCAGGTTTGGCCTGTAGTGAGCGCCTTTCATTTCATTTCACGTGGCCTGCTTGAGAGGCACGTAACGGTATTTAAATGCCATGTTTTTCTCCACTTTTTACACTTAGTATCATAAATAGGTAAGGCTGCCTTGTGAGTACAGGCACTCCTCTGTGCACAGTTGAGCCCAAAACTCCCGTTGTTCAGTGAGACAGTTGTTAAGTGAATGTCGCCCCATTTTACAACCTTTCTTGCCACAGTTGCTAAGTGAATCAGTGCAAATAATAATAATAATAATAATAATAATAATAATAATAATAATAATAATAATAATAATAATGTTGGAAGGGACCTTGGAGGTCATCTAGTCCACCCCCTGCTCAGGCAGGAAAACCTACATCATTTCAGGCAAACGACTGTCCAGTCTCCTCTTAAAAACTTCCAGCGTTGGAAGAATTTGATACTAATACCTTGTTTCAGAAAAATGTGCTATCCTCCTCTGTTTACCACAAAGGAGACGCCCTTAAGTCTTTTAATTTGAAGCCAGATGGGGAATATTAAGGACTCTCTGAAGTTATTTTAGGGCTTTCCTGAAGTAATGCAGCAAAAATATAAAATTTTCCCCTTGGGGAAAAAAGTTGTACAACAGTTTATGCCATGTTCCAAGGCATCTGGTATTGATTGACAACAGCAACCAGAACGGAAGTCAGGAAGATTTGGATTCTGCTGGAAGTAGCCAATTAAGCGTATTGAAAAGGATTTTTTTTTAATTGACTCTATGGATGCCACTGTCGTTGCAGCGCAAGAATTGCCCTTGCACAAACATGCGAAATTACTGTGCAGCGGATGAAATGCAAATGTTTCGATTTTTCCCCGCCTCCCTTTCTAGGAGCAGCTGTGTGAAGAATTGTCATCGTTTGACTTGACTCCCTGTGACTTAGCTTTAGCTATTGATGCCATCAACGATGTCTTAGAAGACCAAGCCAAAAAAATTCAACGGAATGAATTGAACGCTGAATTCAATACGGAATTTGTCAATTCAGGTAGATTGTCTCAGTCCACAAGAACGTACGAACTGACCGGGCCACAAAAGAGTGGAGGGTATTATTTGATAGTATAGTTCAGGGGTAGGCAACCTTGGCTCTTCTATGACTCATGGACTTCAACTCCCAGAATTCCTGAGCCAGCCATGCTGAGGGAAAAGGGAGAGGTTTCCAAGCTCAGCCATGCTGGCTCAGGACTTCTGGGAATTGAAGTCCATAAGTCATGAGGGGGCCATAGTTCTCCCATGCTGGCTCAGGAATTCTGGGAATTGAAGTCCATGAGTCATAAGGAGGCCATAGTTCCCCCATGCTGGCTCAGGAATTCTGGGAATTGAAGTCCATGAGTCATAAGGAGGCCATAGTTCCCCCATGCTGGCTCAGGAATTCTGGGAGTTGAAGTCCACAAGTCATAAAAGAGCCAAGGTTGCCTACCCCTGTTATAGTTCATCCTCGACATACAACCGTAATGGAACCTGCCCATTATGGTCATATGATGGTCATAAAATTGGTCAAATTATGTGACCAGCCTGATTTGATGGCATTTTTTTTTTTGCAGAGGCTCTTAAGCAAACACAGTAATAAGTTCAAGCTTCACGGCTGTAAGTGTGAACCCATTATTCACTGTGATGTAGTAGTTTCTCCAAAACCCCAAAGTGCTGATTTTCAGCAAAACCATCCGAAAACAGTTGGGAACTACTTTGCAAGCAAAATAGCTGTCTCATAGGTGCTTTTTCAAAAAGGCAACTGGACTGTTGTTTTTTTCCCTTGAGGAAGAACTTCTCATCCAAGAAGCTTCCTTCAGTTCTGACTGAATGGTGGAGGGGCAGGAATTTAGTCAGAACTAAACCCTTCCATTTCCCCCCTCCCCACCCCCCATCCAATCAGAACTGATGAAACTTCTTGGATGAGAAGCGAACCTTTTTCCTCTTCCTGGAGGAAAAAACAGTCCAAAAAAGCACCTTTGAAACACCTATAAACGTGGTTTTGCCTCACGTTAAAAGGACAACTTGAGTGGAAGGGGGACTATGAGGATAACCTAAGCATCCAAACAGCTACAGATAGTAGGGGGGAAAAAACATTGAATTCATCTCAAACTCTTTTAAGCCTTTAAAAAAATCTGCAAAATGTTGACGTGGGCCAGAAAAATAACTAGAAGCAGTGACATTTTGTAGTCAAGACAAGCCAATCCCACTTAGCAATTAAGTCAGGGGTCTTCAAACTTGACCCTTTTATGACTTGTGGACTTCAACTCCCAGAATTCCTGAGCCAGCATGGGGGAACTATGGCCCCTTCACGACTTGTGGACTTCAGCTCCCAGAATTCCTCAGACAGCCTGGGGGAACTATGGCCCCTTCATGACTTGTGGACTTCAGCTCCCAGAATTCCTCAGCCAGCATGTCTGGCTGAGGAATTCTGGGAGTTGAAGTCCACCAGTCATAAAAGGGCCACGTTTGAAGACCCCTGAATTAAGCAGTTCCATTTTAGGCTAACTGAAGTTTCATCAGTCATCAAAGCGAAGACGCAATGTTTTATTTTTTTTTCCATCCCGGATTTACCTTTACCTTTAAATAAATGATTCTGAGAGGATTTAGAAAGAAATCATCTTCCCACTGTCTCTTGCGTTTATACACAACCACTGCCGTTCTTTGGAGGGAATTTGGCAGTAGGGGTGATGAAACTCTGCAATTCTGGGCCAATTTGGGGCATTGGTATTTGAAGAGGTTTATAGAGTTTCTTTTTTTTTTGTCAAAAGGTCTAGTTTCTTTTTATCTTTTTTCCACGGGGAGTAATCAAACTCTGCATGATTTCATGAATGTAAGAGAGAGCTATTAGTGTTCTGCTGTGGGCATAGCTGTCTCCATGTGATTGTGCAGCATGGCTGTTTTGAAACGGAAGCGGCTCGCAAGATTTCTGTTAGCATTCTTGAACAAATACCTTGTCTTTAATTTTTTTCACCCACCACAGAAGTCTGAAATAAATCTCTAAATAATAGGGGCAGATACAGGATCTTATGAAAACATTTATCTTTACATGAATATATAGAATGATAGAAAAAAGGTGGCATCTGTAAGTCTAAACTGAAGGAAAACTCTTTTTTCTTAAACAGGGCTAAACATGGAAATTGAAGATATAGCAAAAATAAAGCGTAAGTACCTTTTTCCTTGTGGAGTTTAACCAAAATAATCCTGCAGCGGTAGTCCTCGCTTAACATCCACTCATTCAGCATCTGTTTCGAAGATATGACAGTACTAAACAAGGGGGACTTAACAACAGGGGTGAAAGTCTCAGCTGCATGTAGTATAAAATGAAGTTGTAAACCTCCCAGAATCATTAGGTAAGAAGGGCGGTGTCGTGTGTGCAAGAAATTGGGAGCCTGGGTTAGGTCCCAAATAAGTGCGAGTCTATTCCACGCTACCTGTAAACAAGAATCTGAATTACTAATGCTTGAGACAAATTGGTGGTAGATAGGAGTCAATGGAATTCAAGGAGGGCTGGACTTAGATCTGTTGTGGGCACGAAGGGATGAGGCGCTTGACCCTCCTCAGGCTAAGCCTGGTCATCTATTGTTGTTAGTTGCGAAGTTGTGTCCGACCCATTGCGACCCCATGGACAACGTTCCTCCAGGCCTTCCTGTCCTCCACCATCTTCTGGAGTCCATTTAAGCTCACGCCTACTGCTTCAGTGACTCCATCCAGCCGCCTCATTCTCTGTCGTCCCCTTCTTCTCTTGCCCTCGACCTTTCCCAGCATTAGGCTCTTCTCCAGTGAGTCCTTCCTTCTCATTAGGTGGCCAAAGGATTTGAGTTTCAATGGTCATCTATAGGTGGGTGTAAAAATTGAATGAATGAATGAATAAATAAATAAATAAAATGGTTCTTCAAAACCTGTGTGATGCCCTTCAGCATACATATAGCAGAGTCAATGCCTCACTTTCTTCTATGCACTACTCTAAGCAGATGAGGTCCCTGGCTTGCCGAGGAGCAGGGAGTATCTTCCTGTGTGCTGTCCCGCTCACACACACACCCAAACACCCACCATGGGCGTTAGGAGTCTTTATTGAGGCTTCCAAGCCTGAATTAGCATTCCCCAGCAATTCCTTATGCCAGCACCAGCCCACAGTGCTGGCAAGTCGATTAGGCAAAGGCCAATCCCCAAAGCAAAGGCAAGACCCGAGGCAAAGGCAAGTCCACAGTTGTGCAATCCAAAGTTCAAAGCAAGAACACACAGCAATGAAATGGACACCTTGTTCTTGGCATTGCTTCACTCCCCTTGTTGTTTTTTTTTTTATTGAAAAGTTTTAACATACAATTTTCCTTTAAAAACCCCCCCCTCCCCCTCCCTTCACCCTCCCCCCCTACCTCTCCCCCCTCCCCCCTCCCCCCCCCGACTTCCCAGAGCTAAATACAAGGTATATATAAAAAAAGCAATCATAAACAATCATATACTAACAACTATAAACTCTAAAATCCATCACTCTCTAACTTATATAGGATAAAACAAGCCTTAATAATATTAAATATATATATAAAAAAAAAACTAAAAGAAAAAAAAAGAAAAAAGAAAGAAGACTTATTCAAATGCTACATAAAACTTTTTAACCCTATACTTATTCTGGATAAATTCGATCCATTTTCTCCATTCCATCATATAGCGTTCTTGCGAGTGATCTTTCAAATAGGCCGAAATCTTCGCCATCTCTGCCAGGTCGGAAACCTTTAAAGTCCACTCTTCTATAGACGGCAATTCCTCTTTCTTCCAATACTGACCTATCAAGAGTCTTGCTGCCGTAATTAAATTCAACATCAACTTAGCGTCCACAACTGTAGCATCTGTAATTATTCCCAACAAAAAAAGTTGCGGACAAAACTTTATCCTCTGTTTAAAAATCTTCTGCATGTTCCACCAGACTTTTATCCAAAAGGCCTTAACCTTTTTACATGTCCACCATATATGAAAATATGTTGCATCTTCATCACCGCACCTCCAACATTTTGGCTGATAATTCGGATACATACTTGCGAGCTTTTTAGGATCTAAATGCCATCTATAAAACATTTTGTAAAAATTCTCTCTTAGATTTTGAGCTTGTGTAAATTTTACGTTCCTCACCCAAATCTTTTCCCACGTGTCCATAGTAATAACTTCCTGGATATTTTGGGCCCATTTTATCATACAATCCTTAACAAGTTCTGTTTCTGAATCAATCTCTATCAACGCAAGATATATCCGTTTAATATGTGCTGGTCCCTGATTTCTAATTTGCTTTATCAGATTTTCATCAGTCATTGTAAAACCATTTTTCTGATCTTCTTTCCACCTGGCCCGTAACTGAGTATATTGAAACCAGTTTTGAACAACCTTCTCTTCTCGCAAGAGGCTATATGATTTCAAACACCAGACATTTCTTTCCAAACTTAGGATCTCCTTGTACGTAGTCACATCATGTTTGAAACCAGCATGTATATTTTCTATTGCGTGTTTTGGAATTGCCCACAATGGTATCTTACAATCTAACTTATGTCTGTACTTCTTCCAAACTCTCAGCAATGCCTGTCTTAACATATGCACTCTAAACACATTGTCTACCTTCTTGTCATACAACAAATATGCATGCCAGCCAAACAACAAATCATGGCCCTCAAGATTTAATAATCTCTCTTGTGTCAAATTAATCCAATCACTTATTCCTACTAATGCAGCAGCTTCATAATATAATTTAAGATTGGGCATTTTAAGCCCACCTCTCTCACGAGTATCCTGCATAATCTTAAGTTTAACTCGTGGCTTTTTCCCTGCCCACACAAATTTATTGATACCTCGCTGCCATTCCTCCAGATTAGAATCTTTCTTAAGAATCGGTATCATTTGAAATAGAAATAAAAATTTGGGCAGGACATTCATTTTCACTGCTGCAATCCGTCCCAACAAAGACAATTGCAATTTTTCCCAATTCTCCAATTCTTTTTGAATTTTCCCCCATAGTTTTTCATAATTATTTTTATATAACTTTGTATTAGAGGGCGACAAAAACACCCCCAAATATTTAACCCTTTTAACAATCTCAAATCCAGTTAGTCCTTCTAAAAGAGCCTTTTGCGAAACTGTCATATTTCTGGCCAAAATTTTGGTTTTCTGTGTATTAACTTTAAATCCAGAAACCTTCCCGTATTGTGTTATTATCTCCATCAGGTCCACAACAGAGTTCTCTGGCTGAGTCACTGTAACAACCAGATCATCTGCAAATGCTCTTAATCTATAATCCTGATCTCTAATTTGTATCCCCTTAATTTTTTCCGAATTCCGTATTTTAACCAATAATATCTCTAATGTTAACACAAATAACAAGGGCGATAGCGGACACCCTTGCCTTGTGCCCTTCTCAATATTACATACTTCTGTCAAGCTATTATTAACTATAATTCGGGCAGTTTGTTTTTGATATAATGCCCTAATCGGTTGCAAAAAATTTTCCCCAAAATCCATTTTGTCTAAAACTTTCAACAAAAATTGCCAATTCAATTGATCAAAAGCTTTTTCAGCATCTAAGAAAATTAGCGCCACAGATATCTGGTTGTTCCTTTCCAAAAACTCTAACACATCAACTATATGCCTCACATTATTTTTCATTTGCCTACCACTAATAAACCCCATTTGGTCCCCATGAATCACCTGTTGCAGAACCCTCATCAGTCTATTAGCCAAAACCTTAGCAAATATCTTGTAATCTGTATTTAAAAGCGATATCGGTCTGTAATTTTTAACTTGAGTAGCATCTTGGTCTTCCTTCGGAATCAAAGAAATAAAAGCTGTTCTCCAAGACGGTGGCACCTTTCCCCCCCTCTGGATTGTCTGGAACAGTTCCTTCAACGGTTTTATCATCTCTATTTGTAAATTTTTGTAATAGACCGCAGTCAAACCATCCGTACCTGGTGCTTTATCCACCTTCAATTCCTTAATTGCTGTAAAAATTTCTTCTTCTGTAATCAATTGATTAATCCCTTCTTTTTGTACTTGCGTAAGAACCGGGATGCTAGCATTCTCCAAATATATATCAATGTCTTTTTCATTAATTTTCTCCTTAGCATATAATTTAGAATAAAAATCCACAAAAGCGTCCTTAATAAGGTCCTGTTGAAACACAACCCTTCCTTTATGCTCAATCTTGTCTATATTAGAAGCTCTTTGTTTTTTCCTCAATCTGTAAGCTAACCATCTACCTGGTTTATTAGCGTTGCAAAAAGTATTATGCCTGGCAAACCGCAAATTGGTTGCCACTTGGTCAGCCATTAATTTATCAAATTGTCCTCTTAACAATTTAATAGCCTCCTTAATCTTCACATCCTCTGAGTTCAAAATCAAAGCCTTTTCTTTTTCCTTTATTTCATTCTCCAATTCTTTCCTCCTAGCTTCCACAGCACGTCTATGTTTATTATTCATATATATCAACACCCCTCTCATGTAGGCCTTGCTAGCATCCCAGACCATATCCATAGAGGTACCTTTGTTCATATTAGTTTCAAAAAAATCCTTCATCCGCTGTTTGCATTCTTCCACATTTCTCTGATTTCTAAACAAATTCTCATTTACGCGCCACGAGCGCCTATCTCTTTTCTCCTTATCAATCTCTAACCAGACTGGACTATGATCAGAGATAGTTCTTGCACAAATCTTCACCTTTTTAGTCCTCAAAAAAAAGTCATTAGTCACCAAGATGAAATCAATCCTCGAAAAAGATTGATGTCTATCAGAATAAAAAGTATAATCCTTTTCCTGCAAGTGTCTCTCACGCCAAATATCTCGCAATTCCAAGTCATCCTTCATTTCAAAAAAAGATTTAGGCAGTCTAGCATGACTTGGAATGCACTTAAAAGCTCCAGCCTTATCCATCTGTACATCCAAAACACCATTCCAGTCCCCCATAAAAATAAAAGATTTATAATCCAACTGGGTAAGCTTTGTTTGAAGTAAACTAAAAAAGTCAGCCTGTTGTTGTTGTTGATTAGGGGCATACAGTCCAACTAAAAGCGTCTTTTTGCCTTCTAGCAACAAGTCTATCAGTACATATCTTCCATGCTTGTCTGCTTCAATTAAGTCCGCTGTTATAGCACTTTTAATATAAACAACCACCCCATTTTTCTTATTCATTGCAGAGGCAACAAAATGCGTACCCAGTCTTGAGTTCAATAAAAACTTTTGGTCCATAGCCCTAATATGCGTTTCTTGCAAACATATAACATCTATCTTGAATTGTTTTAAATATTGAAAAACTTTCTTTCTCTTCTGTGGTGAATTTAGTCCATTAACGTTCCAAGTCAAAAATTTAGTTGCCATGCATATCCTCCCAAAGCTCTTGAAGCACTGCTTTGACAGGACTATCTTCTTTAGGCCGTGCTCCTCCCACTGCTTGGCTATGAGTACGTTGTGAAGATTCCGAAGACTTTTGCTGGTCTTGTTCTTTTATTTTCTTTGCTCGTTTTAAAGCAGCACGCGTTACCCTTTGCTCTCTAAGATCATCCAAAGAAGTTATAGCTTGATCTCCTCCAGCACCATTTTCCTCTGCTTCAGCCTCTTGATGTTCTCCCTCTCCAGGTCCCTTTGCTGCTTCCAGAAGTGTTAATGGGGTTGCTTTTAAAACGTTATTATAGAAATCACGCGCTTGCTTCACAGTAATCAGCCGGTACCTTTTGCCTTCATGCATCACCATCAACCCCTCTGGAACCTCCCATCTGAACCTTATATCTCGTTGTTTAAGCTCATGCACAAGAAATGTGAAGTCTTTCCTTTTCCTTAAAATCTTTGGAGGAATTTCTTTTAAAACCAAGACTTCTTGCTCAGCAATCACAACTTTAGCATCATAGGCAGCTTGTATAACTTCATCTCTAATTTCTCTTTTTGCAAAGTAGACCACCACATCTCTAGGCAACTTTCTCTGTCTAGCAATCCATGAATTCACACGGAACACTTTATCCATAGCTTGTCTTATTTCAGATGCTGGCTGATTCAATACCACTTCGAGAGCCTCAGAAACCAGCTGCTTTAAATCTTCCTTAACATTCTCTTTTAAGCCTCTGATTCTAACAGCAAACTGCATCTGGTAATATTGAGCAAGACTTAATTCCCTTTCCATTTTGTCTCTTAAATCTTCATTCTCCCGTACTTTTGCTTCTAATATGGCATTCTTTTGAGTCAAATCATCCACTTTTTCATCCAAATCATCCACACATTCCGCCACTTTATGCACTGAAGACAAAATGTCTACCTTCATCACGCTGTACTTCTGTTCCATCCTCTCTTCTATTCTCTCCTCCAGTTTCTCCAATTTCTCCTCCATCTGTGCAAATTTATCACCCATTGATTGATTAATTGATTCCAAAAGTTTATCCAGAGCATCTCGTAAGTCCTTCGGTGTCAATACATCAGGAGGGTGCAACGCCTGTAATGATGATTGTTGCACCGGAGAAGATCCACCACTCCGAAGAGTTTTAGGGGGAGGTTTAGCCGCCATCTTTAACTTTCACTTATGACGCACTTTCACTTAAAGTTTAAAAAATCCATCAAGCTCGAGAGTAAAATAAAATAATCCTCTTCACCTTTTCCTCTTGTACCGCTCTGCCTGCTCCTTTTAATCCATAGTCCTTTCTTCAGGCAGGGGTGGTCGCAGACGCCTGGCTCTGCTCCAAGAAGTCTGGAGCAGAGACGCCGGCCAGCTGGGAGCAACCCAGGCTTCGGGGGAGTTCAATCCTTCAGCCGCCCAAGCTCCAAGCTCAGGCGGCCCCGGAGAACTCTACCCCTACCTGGGGCCTCACCCCCTCCTCTTCTCCCGAGGAGGGGGCTTCAAATTCGCCCGAACAGCTGATCGGCGCTGTTTCGGGCGAAAAAACACACAGCTGAGCCGCGGGCAGCCCGGGAAGGCTGTCTCCGTCGCCGCGGAGCCACCGGAAGTCCCTCCCCTTGTTGTTGTTAGTTGCGAAGTCGTGTCCGACCCGTCGCGACCCCATGGACCACGTTCCTCCAGGCCTTCCTGTCCTCTACCATCTTCTGGAGTCCGTTTAGGCTCACGCCTCCTGCTTCAGTGACTCCATCCAGCCACCTCATTCTCTGTCGTCCCCTTCTTCTCTTACCCTCCACCTTTCCCAGCATTAGTCCTTCCTTCTCCTTAGGTGGCCAAAGGATTTGAGTTTTAGCTTCAGGATCTGGCCTTCTAAAGAGCAGTCAGGGCTGATCTCCTCTAGGACTGACCGGTTTGAACGCCTTGCAGTCCAAGGGACTCGCAGGTGTCTTCTCCAGCAACCCCCCTATGCTGAGCTAAATAACTGCTTCCTGGTGCAGCTCCATCAAGAGGGCGAGGCTGCCTCCTCACAAGTAGCCTGGCTGACCTTTGTTGCGCCTGCCTCCTCTCCGCCCTACCTGCTCTCCGATTTGGAGGAGGAGACAATTCTTCACCTCTACTGACCAGCGGCAGTCGTGTGCCCTCTCCACCCGAAGCCTCCGGGCTTCCCAACTGCAGCTGTGCCTCTTCTGTCTTTAGCTCAGCCGGCTGCGAGTCTGGTTGCTGCCCCGTGCTAGGCTTCTCCACTCCTGGCTCGTAGCCCTCGGCTGCCAGTCCAGGACTGCCCCATTCTCCCCTGATCTAGCATTTGAGGAAGCGCCCCGGGGGAGTCATCCCAGCCTGGCCTGAGGGGAAAGAAGAGTGGGTTGCCCCCTCAAGGGGAGCATCCATTTGTAAACTACCTTAAAATTTTTACCCCCTTTTTTCTTTATATATGCCGTAAAGGGATTCTCCTGCAGCTCGAAAGCGCTATTGACGATGTAAAACTCCCATCGGGTCAAAATGGACTCACGAAAGAAGGAAGGTATATTCCAATCTTTTTTTCCTTTTTCTTTTTTCTTTTTGTTTTAAAAAACCACACACACCATCTCTTCCAACTTGGCGTTACTGTAATCGTTACTTTTGCATGCTTCTCTTTTGGCCAGCCTGTTCCAATCACAATTGGGACTGGAAAATTCCTCGTTAAACAGGGTGGT
This sequence comes from Vipera berus, assembly GCF_964194415.1. Taxonomy (NCBI): domain Eukaryota; kingdom Metazoa; phylum Chordata; class Lepidosauria; order Squamata; family Viperidae; genus Vipera; species Vipera berus. Next base: position 4,783,796 of record NC_138204.1, read on the forward strand.
CATTAAGCGGGGCATCATACGACCGGACCTGAGTTTACGACCTTTTTTTTTTTTTCCTGCGGTCATTAAGGGAACGAACACGGTGGTGAAGCAAGAGACCATGTGATTACAATTTGCAACCTTCCCTGCCAGCTTCCCCATTGACTTTGGTTGCATGTACATATGTTTGTTTGTTGGCTAGTTTTAGTAAACGTTACACTGCTCGTCTCTCTTACAAGGAGAGAAGCTGGCTGGCAAATCACATGACCCCAGAGCACTGCAAACATCGTAAGTGTAAGGAGGGATCACAAGTCCCTTTTTTCAGCGACCTAAGTTCAAATAGTCGCTAAACCGGGAGACGGTGAGTTCTAGTCCCGTCTTAACGACCACTGTCTCGCAGCCCAACTCATCTCATAGGGTTGTTGTTATGGGGAAGTTAAAAAGAGGAAGGACTATCAGTAGGTTTGTCACCTTGAGTAGTGTGTTAAAAAAAAAGTGGGATAAAACTTTAAGAAACAAAAAGTGAAGGGTCATAAGTGAGAGCTACCTCTACTGTATATGAATTTTGGAGATGTTGCCCCAAGGCAGTGATGGCGAACCTTTCAGAGCAAGGGTGTCAAACTCGCAAAGTCACGCGACGTGTTGCGATGTATCGCAACTTTTTTTGCCATTGCCGGCAATGGGGTGGGCACAGTTTTGCTAGGATGCCTCCGGCCCGTGGGCCGGCAGTTTGACACCCCTGTTTTAGAGACTGAGTGCCCCAAAACCGCCCCCACCCTGCCTGCCTGCAGGGCCACTCACCAACTCCATGGCCCGCCACATATCTCCTAGGCAGCCCAGCAGCGCCAAGGCAGCCATGCCCTCCACCCGCACCCCGCAGCATCAACTGCGCGTGACGGGGCGCGAGGGCGGAGTCTTGTCCCCGCTGCCTGGCTGCCATGTCCTTGGTTGCGCTGGTCCACGTGGGCCACGCTTGGGGGTGACTCTCCTCTGCGGGGCTGCTGGTGAAAAGGGGGCCTCTGGGGGAGGCAGGGGTGGGGCGAGGGCATGCGTGCCCACAGAGAGAGCTCTGAGTGCCACCTCTGGCACGCATGCCATCGGTTCGCCACCACCGCCCTAAGGCACACCACTTAGTTAAGTCGAACAGCATTTGCCATTTTGTTGACCGTTTACACCAGACATGTCAAACACAAGGCCCGGGGGCCAGATCCGGCCCGCGAAGTGGTTTCATGCGGCCCGCAAAGCCATCCTGGAAACAGTGAGGGAACAGCCCCCGCTGCCTTGGCCCTGGCCCAGAGACCCTCCTTCTGCCAGAGACCCTCAGATCTGTCCCACTCCTGCTCAGGCCCCCATAGGCACCCTTGATGCCAACGATGTAGAGCTGGCCACGCCCACCCAGTAGGCCATACGCACTCTAGCCACGCCCACCCAGTAGGCCACGCCCACCCTGACCATACCCACCCGGCCCCCTGAGGGCAACCGCAATGCTGAAATTGAGTTTGACACCCCTGGTTTACACTGTTCTTTGCAATCACATTTGGGGTTTTTTTCCTCTGCAGAAAATTTTCTCTATAGAAGTCTAGAAGGTCTTAGCAAACGAACTTGCATCCTTTGCTTTGTAAATTTCTTTTTTTTTTCCAGATCTCACTGCCTCAACATAGCGACATATAGGTAGACTTTGACTTATAACAGTTCATTTAGTGACCATTTGAAATTACAACAGCACTGGAAAAAGTGACTTGTGACCGTTTTTCGCACTTACGACCGTTGCAGCACTCGCACGGTCACATGATCAAAATTCAGATGCTTGGCAGCCGGTTCATATTTATGACGGTTGCAGTGTCCTGGAATCCCCTTTTGCGACCGTCTGACAATCACACTCAAGGGGGAAGCCAGATTATACAACTGCGATGATTCACTTGACTGTGGTAAAAAAAAGTCGTAATAGGAGGCAAAACTCACTTAACAACTGTATTAATTAGCAACAGAAATTTTACCTCAGTTGTGGTCCTAAGTCAGGGGTCTTCAAACTTGGCCCTTTTATGACTTCTGGACTTCAACTCCCAGAATTCCTCAGCCAGGAATTCTGGGAGTTGAAGTCCACAAGTCATAAAAGGGCCAAGTTTGAAGACGCCTGTCCTAAGTAGAGGACTATATAGAGATATACAATTCAGCCCAAAATTTATGTTGTTAAGTGAGACATTTGTTAAGTGAGTTTAGCCCCATTTTAGGACTTTTCTTGCCCCGGTTGTTAAGTGAATCACTGCAGTTCATAAGTTGGTCACCCAGGTTGTTAAGTGAACCAGGTTCCCCCATTGACTTGGCTTGTCAGAAGGTCGCAAAAGGAGATCACACGATCTTGGGACACTGCAATTCCATCATAAATATGAACCAGTTGCCAAGCGTCTGAATTTTGATCACGTGATCGTGGGGATGCTGGAAAGGTTGCAACTGAAAAACCGTCATAAGCCTCTCTTTTTCAGTGCCGTTATCACTTTGGTCGCTAAACGAACTGTTGTAAGTCGAGGACTACCTGTATGGCCTCAGCTTACAGCCAATCGTGATGTGATCTAGAGTTTGACATGGAAGCCCTGAGGGGAGGAGAGACTGCCCCCTAGGACTACCTAGCTCTGATGCTAAGGTCTAAGGGCTTTTCAACCAGTGGTACGGGTACCACCTGGGGTACACTGGCACCTGGCAGGTGGTACGCGAGCATCCTAGGAAAGTGGTAGCGGAGGGGAATGAGTTGAACCGGTGGCAGCACCGCACAAGCCTGAGCGAGAGACGGCTGGAGCTGCAGGGCTGTCAGGGCTCAGCGGAAGCGCCAGGATCAGCGCCAGGCTCCAGCTGGAGCTCGGCACTGATCCTGGTGCTTCTGAGCCCAGAAGAAGCGCCGATCAGCTGGAACGTTGCAGCATCTCCCGGTCTTGTGATTTGCATTCAGATGCTCGGCAACTGATTCATATTTATGACGGTCACAGTGTCCCAGGGTCATGTGAAGTGACCAAAACCTGCTGCGACCACCCAGCAGATGAGGGGAATAAAAACCAAACACCAACACCCCCCCCCCCCCGCTGCCAATCCTCAACAAAAATGCTCACAACAATGAAAACCTCGGATAGGAGGAAGAGCGCCGCCAGGCGGGCAGACAGGTGTCTTGTTCGGCTGTGGCTTGGGGGGCGCTTTTTTCAGTGCCATTGTAACTTCGAACAGTCCCTAAGCGAACTGTCGTAAGTCGAGGACTACCTGTACTTCATCACTTTTTTTTTTTTGGTCATCAAGTTTTTGACACCTTGCTAGGCGACTGGTGGTGCTCGGATGTCGCCGTATCCTAAAAGTGGTGCAGTGGGTGAAAAAGTTGAAAAGCCCTGGTCTAAGAGAAATCGGAGAACGCAGGGTAAAGGAACAGCCACAAAACGACATCTTGCAAAGAGCTTAAGAGGCTTGTAAAGCAGAAGTACACCCCTTGCCAGCTCACACACACCAGGCTGAAGACCAGGTGTAGCTCTGAGCAGCTCCGGGCAGTGGGTCTCAAGTGGCACCTGTTCCTCTTTTGGGGAACGCCTGCTAATGAGCAGGTCTGCCATCCTAGTTAAAACCGAGCTCTTCAGGCACACGTGAGGCTTCAAGGTGCTCGTTTTGACTCTCCCCTCCCGTATAAAAGAAAGCTTCAAAGGTCCCTTCTGGGTCCTCATCCTCCCACTTTCAGCGCCCTGGAAGGGAGGCTGGCTGGCAGGCTGCGTTTCTTAGATCTCTCGCTAAGCACATTTAATAATTAAAAGTCTTTGTGCAAAGTCGGAGCCTGCTTTCCTCGGCATTGGGGGAAACAACGGAGATAATGCAAGAGAGCTCTTTATTTATTTACTACATTTATAGGCCGCCTCGTGATTGGAGGAGACTGGGCTGCTTGCGATGTAATAAAAATAGAGAGACAAGAGCGGCTATGAATATAAGAAAAGGATTAAAATTATGGGGGCTTGGTTGTTTTCTTGCAGACTTTTGTTTACCCAACTAAGTAACACTTTGAGGGCAGGCAACTAAATTTCATTTTTAATGTGTGCCATTGTGCCCACAGTTAAAAAACTATCTTGTCTGTCTGTGTGTCTGTCTCTAGATAGATAGATGGATGGATGGATGGATAGATAGATAGATAGATAGATAGATAGATAGATAGATAGATAGATAGATAGATTATCTATCTTATCTACCTTATCTCTTATCTATCTTATCTACTTATCTCTTATCTACCTTATCTATCTATCTTATCTACCTATGTTAACTATCTTATCTACCTATCTTATCTACCTATCTATCTTCTCTTATCTATCTTATCTAGCTTCTCTTATCTATCTAGCTTCTCTATTATCTATCTTATCTCTCTACTCTTTATCTATCATCTCTATCTCTTCTCTATCTTACCTATCTATCTAACATCGTTGGGTTTTAAGGCCCTTCCTGAGGATTAAGATGGCGGGGGTGGCTCTCGCCTCTGGCGGCAAGACGAAGCCCTGGTAGAAAAGGGTCTTCCAGACCTCGCCAGCCAAAATTCCTCGGCAGATGGGGTTTGTAGTGAGCTGGTTCTGCCAGAACCATAATCATATCTGCTTTCCCTTCAGCAACTCCAGGCTTTGGCTGCTCTTCTCCACATGTCACCCTCACAACAACCTGTGCTTTAAGATGGGCCGAAACATTTGTGTGTAAATACACTGACTTCCCTCTCCTTAAATCAGACTATTCCAGAATAGTTCGTTTTGAAACGAGATGCAGTGTTCATCTCTGCAGGGAAACTTGGAATAAGCCGTTGCAGAATGAGGCTGTGCTTTCTGCTGACTGTATACTTCCAATGAGGCATTGAGCTGTAAAATCTACTGTTTCGTCTCTCCTTTCCCTCCCCCCCCCTCTTTTTGAATCCAATGTCAAGTGTGGGTGGTGTAGTGAAGATTTGTGGCAAGTTAAAAAAAAAAGAAAAAAAAAAGAAAATCAGATTTGGTAAGTGAGGAATAACAGCATGCTTTTCATCCTACAGAGATGGGAAGGCTGCTGCTTCCTTTCAGGATGTACTAAAAATACCTCCTTAACAGTATGTTTCTGCTTGAATCTCTAGCTACATATTTGACTTGTTCGCAAAGGCTCAAATCACGTACGAAACTCAGAATTCTCTCCGTGAATCACTGGAACAGATTGTGCAGTATTTAGCTGGCCGTAAGTATAAGACCTCACTTTTAAGGAGACGGGGGGAAAAATATCTCGAGGAGGGTGGAAAAGTTTGGGAAAAATTTAATATAGGGATTGTGAAAGGTAATAATTTTGCCTCATCTGTTCTGGTCAGCTCAGCAAAAAAAAAAAAGAAGAAGAAGAAGAAGCCGTCCGGGTGGATGGGTGGGAGTAGCTGGCTTAATAGTTTATTACAGATAGTCTTCGACTTACAATCACATCAAGCCCAACGTTTCAGTTGTTAAGCGAGACAACTGTCAAGGGAGCCATGCTCCATTTTGTGACATTTTTTTGCCATGGTGGTTAGGCGACTCCATACAGTTGATAAGTGAAGCACATGATTCGGGCTTCTCTCCCCCTTTGACTTTTGCTTGTCAGAAGCTGCTTCAGAAGATTGCAAATGACAATCCCAGAATCCTGGGATGCCTCACCCATTTTAAATACACGCCGGTTGCCAAGCACCAGACGTTTGATCACGAGACTGTAGGGAATGCTGTCGTGGTCAAAGGTGTGAGAACTGGTCATCAGTTTCAGTGCCATTCTAACTTTGAATGGGCATTTAATAACAACAACAAAATATAATAATAGTAATAATAATAAAAAATGGGAGGTACCTTGGAGGTCATCTAGTCCAACCCCCTGCTCAGGCAGGAAACCTATACCATTTCAGACAAATAGCTGTCCAGTGTCTTCTTAAAAACTTCCAGTGTTGGAACATTCACCGCTTCTGGAGGCAGGTAGTTCCACTGGTTAATTGTTCTCACTGTCAGGAATTGTCTCCTTAGTTCTAGGTTGCTTCTCTCCTTGATGAGTTTCCATCCGTTGCTTCTTCTCCTGCCTCAACTAGGCTGCCAGACACTAATCAGAGGAACAGAAGCCACCCAGTCTGGATCCAAAGAGAACTCAAAGAGTGGGTGGGCTTCTGGACCCCTTTTATTCCCCCCCCCCCCACTCCAAAAAAAACCTTGCTTTGTTCATTCACAAGACTGGCAGCAACTCTTGCCTTGTTGACTGACAAATTTGGTAGCTGTTAATGGGATTTGGGGAAAAGGTTTCCCAGGTGATCAGGCCCAAGTTTGTTTGCCTGGTTCAGGTGACATTTTTTCCCACTTTCTTTCCACGAGTTCTAGTTTTGCCTTGGGCACAAAAAATTGACTCTGGGCCAAGCAACAAGAAGCTGGGAGTTCTAGTCCCACCTTAAGCATAAAAGCCAGCTGGGTGACTCTGGGCCAATCACCAGGAGGCAATGAGTTCTAGTTCTGCCTTAGACGTGAAAGCCGGCTGGGTGACTTTGAGCCAATCGCTCACTCTCGGCCCACCCCACCTCACAGGTTTATTGTGGGGAACATAGGAGGAAGGAGTATTAAGCATGTTTGCCACCTTGAGTTGTTTATAAAAATAAGGGCAGGAAATAATAGCTCACAAAGGGATCCTTTAGACAACATTCCCGGCGCTTCACCCTAGTCTCACAGTGTGCATTGAAATCTTCTTTACATTTTCCATGTAAATTTTCACGTGCCTCAGTAGGGTATAGCAGCTGACTGAATAATACAAAAAAGAGTTCAAAGGAGCAACAAAGATGATCAGGGGACTGGAGGCTAAAACATACAAAACGGTTGCTGGAATTGGATCTGTCTAGTTTAATGAAGAGAAGGACGAGGGGTGACATGATAGCAATCTTCCAATCTCTCAGGGGCTGCCCCAAAGAAGAGGGAGTCAAGCTATTCTCCAAAGCACTCGAGAGTGGAATAAGAAGCAATAGATGGAAATTGATCAAGGAGAGAAGTGACCTAGAACTAAGGAGAAATTTCCTGACAGTAAAAACAGTCAGTGGAATGCCTTTCCTCCAGATGTTTTGGGTGCTCCATCACTAGAGGATCGTAAGAAGTTAGAGCCTCTACCGTTGCTCTACGCAGATGATACCACTCTAATGGCAGAAAGTGAAGAGGAACTAAAGAGCCTCTTGTTGCGGGTGAAGAAGGAATGTGCAAAAGTTGGGTTGAAACTAAACATTAAGAAAACCAAGATCATGGCATCCGGCCCTCTCAATTCCTGGCAAATAGATGGGGAAGAAATGGAGGTAGTGACAGATTTTATTTTCCTGGGCTCCAAGATCATTGCAGACGGGGACTGCAGCCAAGAAATTAAAAGACACTTGCTCCTGGGGAGGAAAGCCATGACAAATCTAGACAGCACACTAAAAAGCAGAGACATCACCCTGTCGACAAAAGTGCGTATAGTCAAGGCTACGGTCTTCCCAGTTGCAACGTATGGCAGTGAAAGTTGGACCATAAAAAAGGCTGAGCGCCAAAGAATTGAGGCCTTTGAACTATGGTGCTGGAGAAGACTCCTGCGAGTCCCTTGGACTGCAAGGCGATCAAACCGGTCGGTCCTAGAGGAGATCAACCCTGACTGCTCTTTAGAAGGCCAGATCCTGAAGCGGAAACTCAAATACTTTGGCCACCTAATGAGAAGGAAGGACTCACTGGAGAAGAGCCTCATGCTGGGGAAGATGGAGGGCAAGAGAAGAAGGGGACGACAGAGAATGAGGTGGCTGGATGGAGTCACTGAAGCAGTAGGTGTGAGCCTAAATGGACTCCAGAAGATGGTAGAGGACAGGAAGGCCTGGAGGAACATTGTCCATGGGGTCGCGATGGTCGGACACAACTTTGCAACTAACAACAACAAAGATAACCCATGACCCCTGGGTCCTCACTTCAGAGATATTTCCTGACCAGATTCCTCAAATGCCTTCAACTAGGGCTGAACTTCCCATGTACTGGGAAAGTTCTTAAAAATTCAGAGACCTTTTCAGAGATGCCTTGGAAGTAGCCCACATTGAACTGCGTGTAGCACCGTCAAACATCAGGAGGTGGCTGGATGGAGTCACTGAAGCAGGAGGCGTGAGCTTAAATGGACTCCAGAAGATGGTAGAGGACAGGAAGGCCTGTAGGAACGTTGTCCATGGGGTCACGATGGGTCGGACACAACTTCACAGCTAACAACAAACTGTTGGTCTGAAATGGTATAGGGTTTTCTGCTTGAGCAGACAGTTGGACTAAAAGACCTCCAAGGTCTCTTCCAAATCTCTTGTTCTGTTGTCTTGGAAAGCACTTATGGTCAGTCCAGGTTAGTACTTGGATAGGAGACCACCAGGAAACTCTAGGGCAGTAGGCTAGACTGGATAGTCAAGGTAGCACCTTGGAAGAAGGCAGTGGCAAACTGTTTCCATATTGTCACCAAGAAATCTCCATGAAATGACCTGCATATTTGATTTCCCTACTTCTTTTGCACTGATGACATTACCTAGTTTCGTAATAAAACGTCTGCAAGAAAAGAATCAAGCCGACAGAGCACCAAGGACCCCCATCTCTTAAAAGTTATCATTGATTGCCAATCTTTGGAGGAGGTTTTGGTTCATATTGTGAAAAAGTGTTCAGAATCTTAGATAATTTTATTTAACGCCATCTTCTAAACCTGCTGTACGTATGGTAGTGAATAACACAATGGGGAAACAGTGCATTCAAGGTATGCTTATAATGTGCATATTTGGAGGGATATATAGAAATACTATTTTCATATATATATATATTTATTCTAGGTTCTGGGACAGTCACTAACACTGCTGGACTGCATAAATTTATAGATGTAATTCAGGTAAACTTTTAGTTCTTGAATTCAATACCTAAATATATATATTTCTTTTTGATGTTCATCGTTCTTGATATTTTCCTAACCACCACTAGGTGACTCTCCAAGCTTTACTTTTCATTGAATTAATTAGGATACGGTAAAAGAGATACACTCTTTGCGTTTTTCCAAACTCAGCAACCTTAAAATGTCTGCGCTTCCAATATGTCCTGGCCAGGGTTTCTGGGAGTTGAAATCCACACATCTTAAAAAGTTGCTGTATTTGGGAAAAAAAAGTGCTTTAGACTCTATGGTGCTCTCTACTATAACACATCCATGATTGATCGATTGATTATGTGCCATCAAGTTGCTTTCAACCCCTGTTTAGGTACATAACACAGAGATAGAAGTATACATTAGCAAAAAACAAAAAAAACCCAGAAGTAGCTGTTTCGTTGCAACAATTAAAGGCCTGGAACTAAAACATGTGAAGAACCGTTGCAGGAACTGGGTATGGCTAGTCTAGAGAAAAGAAAGACTAGGGATGACATGATAGCAATATTCCAATATTTGGAGGGGCTGCCTCAAAGAAAGGGGGGAGGGGGTTCAAACTTATTTTCCAAACCACCAGAGGGCAGGACAAATGTCACTGGATGGAAACTAATCAAGGAGAGAAACAACCTGGAACTAAGGAGAAACTTCCTGACAGTGAGAACAATTAATCAGTGGAACGCCTTGCCTCCAGAAGTTGTGGGTCTCCAACACTGGAAGTTTGTAAGAAGAGATTGGACAGCCATTTGTCTGAAAGGGTGTAGGGCAGTGATGGCGAACCTCTAAGAGACCGAGTGCCCAGACTGCAATCCAAAACCCACTTGTGTATCGTCGGGTGCCGGGTGGGCGTGGTGTATTGGGTGGGTGTGGCCAATTGGTTGGGCGTGGCCCATAGGGTGGGCATGACTGGGTGGGACTAAAAAGCTCAATCAGTCAGTTCCAACTTTGCGAGACCTTTTTTTTCCTGTGAGAAGTTGAAATTGATTGAACCTTTTTTTTTTTTTGCACACAGCAGCGGAGGCCTAAAGCGAAAAGGTTTTATAAAACCCAGCTGAAGGCCTAGGACTGGGGCGACTGCGCGCGTGCCCACAGAGAGGGGTCTGCGTGCCACCTGTGGCATGGGTGCCATAGGTTCGCCACCACGGGTATAGGGTTTCCAGTCTGAGCAGCTCTATTCTGATTAAACTATGCTTTTTCTCATCTACAAAAGTTCAAAGATTTTATTAACTGCATTAGCTTGATTAACTGCAAATCCAGTGGCTCCACAATTCCTATCTGGTAGTTGCATTGAAGGTACAGTGCGTGCTTGACCTGGTTCTCAAATTTACTCATATTTTCTAGGTTTGCTCAGTTCATTAAAACCTAAACTAATTAAGCCGGCAGAAGTACAGTTAGGCCTCATTTAACATCTGCTTGTAAAGCAACCGTTCAAAATGACAACCGCGCTAAATGAAAGGGGCTTAGGATGGTCCTTGCAGTTGTGGCCTTCGCAGCATCCCCATAGTCCTGCGGTTGCAATTCAGACGCTTGCAGACCACTTGGCAATTGCAACATTGCAGTGCCCCGCAGTCACATGATTGCCTTATTGTGGTCTTCAGCGCTTGTTTCTGACAAGCAAAATGTCCAGAGGAAGCCGTCTGGAGGTCTCCAATAGCCATCACGTGACTTTGGGATGCTGCCACCGTGCGGGCTTCTCCTAAGAACGGCAGGCGGCAGTGGCTCAACTGCGGTCACACAACGGTGCAGTCACGCAGTGGAGTTCCCGGTTCCAATTACAGGTAGTCCTCGACTTAACAACAGTTCGTTTAGTGACCGATCGAAGTAGGTCACTGGAAAAAAAAAGCGGCACGACCGTTTTTCAGGCTTAACGGCCGTTGCCGTATCCTTGTGATCACATGACCAAAATTTGGACACTTGCCCACAGGTTCGTATTTATGACGGTTGCAGTGTCCCCGAATCACGTAAACACTTTTTGCGACCTCCTGATGAGTGGGGAGGTCAGTGGGGAACCAGATTCACTTAACAACTGGGGTGGTGACAATTGCAACGATTCACTTAGCAACTGTGGCAAGAAAAGTGGTAAAGTGGGGCAAAAAAAATCACTTAATCATTATCTCGCTTAGCCACATAAATTTTAGGCTCAATTATGGTCGTAATTGTACCTGTACAATTGCTGAGCAAGAACTACCTCTTCAAAAACCATAACCAAGGTTCAAACAAACTTAGCAAGCTATGGAAACAGAGCTACTGGGTGTGAAACTGACCTGCTTTAAGAATCAGTCTCCTTTCCGAGACTTTAATCATCTATTTTTGCATAAAATCATTTCTTTTCTGTCCTTCTGTTCTTTCAGTCCCCCCAAGGGCTGGCTGCTTTGATCATCCTCATTACCATTTTACATCATGCTAAAATGAAAATAGTAAAAGGATTTCACAGCAGGAGCAAAAATTATCGCCCGTTATTTAGTTCCAACAATTTTTATGCCATCTGTTTATATGGCCGTAAGCAGCTTACACCTTGCAGTAGGAAAAAGGTCCATAAAAACAATCCAGCGAGTTAGTCTCGGAATGCTGATCAAAAATAGCACCAAGGGGGCTGGCAGGAGGATCCTACTCAGTCGCAGAGCCCAAAATAATGCTGCCTACTAGATTACGGGTAGTCCTCGACTTAACGACCACAATTGAGCCCAACATTTCTGTTGCTAAGTGAGACATTTGTGAAGTGAGATTTGCGACCTCTCTTGCCACAGTTGTTAAGTGAATTAGTGCAGTCGTTAAGTTAGTAACACAGCTGTTAAACGAATCTGGCTTCCCCCATTGACTTTTGTCAGGGTAATGACTTAAAGGCTAACCAGCTGATGTAATGTAAGGGTCTGTGTCCCTTTAAGAGCCAGCAGGGTCTGTGTCTCTTTAAGAGCCTGAGTATAAAAGGGAAGGCCTTGCTGGAGTCTTCCTCTCTCGTCCGTTTCCTGCTGTAAGTGCTGAATGACCTCGTGTATGTATTTTGTTCCTAGCGTATATTGTAGATAGTGTAATGCAAAGCACCATTTGAGTCCTTCGGGAATAGGGCGGTATAAAAATGTAATTAAATAAATAAATAATTAAATACAAACCACGGTTTACTGCATTTACTCCCGGGTTACCTCAGTGCAGTAAGACTGTGCATGCTCCGACAACTTTGCCTGTCAGAAGGTC